>NC_133617.1:750582398-750799898 GCF_048593235.1 Sminthopsis crassicaudata | reverse complement strand
TTAAGATCTTATTTAAAACGTGGATTTGAATGATCTGAGTCAGTTTCTCCGACTGGAGACACCATCACTGCGAGGTTCTTGCCCAGGGGTAGGCTTTCCCATCGTTGGGAGCCATAATTCCCAGACATCCCGATGGAATGGCCCAGTTTAGCAAATCTGGGGGGAAGAGGTCCTCGTGGGCGCTCCGGGTGCCTCGGACAAGGCCGGGACCATTCTGCAGGAGCCGCCGCTTTGGGCTGTGAGTGCATATGAATGAGTGCCTAAAATCAGCCCGAGTGGGGTTGTAGTTACTCTTTTTAAATCCTCTCCGCAGACTGGGACAGCTTTTTGGCATATTTCTCCCGGAGCCAGATTTTTAGGCCTGAGTAACAACTTTCTAAAAAAAGGCGTCGTAATTAACACGGCAGAACGAACTGAGAAACCTCTGATCGGGCGCCGAGCTCCGAGCCGCTCTTTGTTTGTTTACTCCCCGCCTTTAACTTGGGGAAGGGGAGTCTGGGGCCGCCACAGCTGGA
The DNA here is from genome assembly GCF_048593235.1 of Sminthopsis crassicaudata. Lineage (NCBI taxonomy): Eukaryota > Metazoa > Chordata > Mammalia > Dasyuromorphia > Dasyuridae > Sminthopsis > Sminthopsis crassicaudata. The sequence continues at coordinate 750,799,383 of NC_133617.1, read as the reverse complement.
TGGGACTTGGAACATCTGGAACCGGTCCTTCCTTTGTCCAAGCCCCCGGGGGACAGGGGTGGAAGTCCCTGATCCTTCAGATGGCCGCAGGTAGGACAGGAGTTGCAGGGAAAAGTCCGCAGGTGCTGGGGAGGGCGGAGGAGAGGCAAGGAAGGGCAAAGACCTCCTGCCATCCCAACCCCCCCATCAGGGGGGTATCCCTTGATATCCACTCCACCCCCTACCCCATCCCAATTCTCTCAGCCCAGCTCTCCTGACCTTCCCCCACTTAACCTCATGCTCCAGGACTCCTGCCCAGTACCGGGACTCAGATCTCCTGCCCTGCCTCCCCTCCTTCCCCCCTAAATGACTCCTGCCATCTGACTGACTTTTTAAAGGGTCTCCGAGCTGGTGACCATGCACTGAGGGAAAAGAGCACCTCCATTTTGGAGATGAGAACCCCAAAAAGTCCCAGAAGAGACATTCGGGCTCCCGGGACCTGATTACGAAATCTTCAGCACCAGCATTTACACCTCAGAAATCAACAAACGACAAATCAGGGCCTGGTTATTGTTTTGTGGATTGTCCAGACTTAGGAAAGCCAAAGGGGAAGTGCCAATAATCCCGATGAAACGCTGAATATATGGAATATCTATTTACATAGTTTATACATGCACTGGGGCCAAGTGCACAGAGCACAGGGCCCAGAGTGAGGAAGAACTGACTTCAAATCCGGCCTCAGACACTTCCTAGCTGTGTGACCCTGGGCCAGTCACTTTACCCTGCTTGCCTCAGTTTCCTCATCTGTAAAATGGGCTGGAGAAGGAAGTGGTGAACCACTCTGGTATCTTTGTAGGAAAACTCCAAATGGGGTCGGGCAGAGTTGAACGTAACCGAAAAACAACCAAACAACAAAATATATGCATTTTCCCGGAGAGCATTCTGTTCAACATTTAGCAGCTTAGGGGGGAGGGAGAAGGGGAGGAGAGCTATATTTTGGTTCTGGGGCCTCTTCCCATTGCGGCCTCCCTTTACATTGTGATGAGTGATGCAGACAGAGGCGCAGGAGCCCTCCCAGCAGCCATGGCGGTCAGTCAGCTCACTCCTCGAGACCTTCATGCTTTCCTCTCCACCCCCAGGAAGGTGCCTCCGTAATAAAGCTTGGCTTTATGTATTTATGTATTTATTCCCCACTCTAGTCCAGACTTACTCTATTTTGCTCCACTCCTACTTCCCAGAAAGGTCCATCTTTGTTTACTCTGCTCCTTTCTTACTCAAATTAAGATGGAACAGGAAAAGTTGTGTGACCCTGGGCCTCAGCAAAATGTGTGTGTGTGTGTGTGTGTGTGTGTGTGTCTGTGTGTGTGTCTGTGTGTGTGTCTGTGTGTATGTGTGTGTGTCTCTGTGTGAATGTGTCTGTGTCTGTGTGTCTGTGTCTGTGTGTCTGTGTGTGTGTGTGTGTGTCTGTGTGTGTGTCTATGTGTATGTGTCTGTGTGTCTCTGTGTGTGTGTCTGTGTGTGTGTCTCTGTGTGTGTGTCTGTGTCTGTGTGTGTGTGTTGTCTGTCTGTGTGTGTGTCTGTGTCTGTGTGTGTGTGTTGTCTGTCTGTGTGTGTGTCTGTGTCTGTGTGTCTGTGTGTGTGTGTTGTCTGTCTGTGTGTGTGTCTGTGTCTGTGTGTCTGTGTGTGTGTCTGTCTGTGTGTGTGTGTGTCTGTGTCTGTGTCTGTGTGTATGTGTGTGTGTCTCTGTGTGAATGTGTCTGTGTCTGTGTGTCTGTGTGTGTGTGTGTGTGTGTGTGTGTGTGTGTGTGTGTGTGTGTGTGAGACAGAAAGCCAGGGGGTCCAGTACATGGAGTGCTAGCTTGGAGCTCAAATCCAGCCTCAGACACCCATTGGCTGCTCTGCAGTCACGGAACTGCTCCTGTCACAGTTCCCTCACCTGTAAAATGGGGGAAATGCGAGTTCCCCCTCCCGGGGTTATTGTGACATCCCAGTGAGATGCTATTTAGAAAGCGCTTTGTGAACCTTAAAGGATTTCACAGACGCTGGCTTTACCCAGAGCCTCCGACTTTACTGGGGAGCAGAATCTCTCTCCCCCTCCCCTGGGCTCAAACACGTTGGCAGGCAGGGAACACCTTCCCTCGGGCCTGTTCCGGAGCGTTCTTATTCTCCCTGGCTGGAAGGTCAGCCTCCTCGGGACAAGGCTGGTCCCATGCTGGATCTCCCCTCTGCTCCCAGTACGGGGCCACATCTTCCCACTCCTGCCTCTGGCTGAGCTTTGCTGCTCCCCCCACTGGGCTATCCTCCTCCACTTTAATATTATTCTTGTTAACAATGATGATAGCTAGCATTGATCGAGCTCACGCTGGGATAAGTGCTTTACAATTATTTTCCCATTGATCCCATCACATGGGGAGAATTACAGAATCTACTTCTCAGGTTTGTGGGGAGGTTCTGTAATTAGTCCCATTTTAGAGATGAGAAAACTGAGGTAGAATGGCCCAGAGTGCAGGCCCAGCTCTCTGGTCGCCAACCTGCAGCAAATAACCATTGACCTCACCAGGAGGGCCTCCCTTCAGCTGCAGCCTCCCCCTTCACAGTTCACAGCCCCTCGGTCCAATGGCGATCTACCCCCTCCATCCCATCCCCTCTGGAACCGGGCCGGGCCCAGCTTCTGTCCTCAGTGGCCCAAACCCAAAGCCATCCCACCCCGGGACAGGCCGGGGCCCGCTCCTCTGCAGGCCCCATGTGGCCATTCACGTGGCACCAAACTCTCTCCCGCCCCACATGAGGCAACGAGTCCCATTTTATTTATCGCAGGAGGAAGTGTGCAGGAGCCGCTTTCTTCCATGACAGGAGATTCGAGGCCTTTCCCACATGCTCCCACTCCTCCCGCCAGGTCAGCAGCCTCCAGACCTGTGTGGCGGCTGCTGCGGGAGCCCTAATAGTCATGGGATGGAGAGGGAGGAGGGGGTGACAGGGTGGACAGGTGGGGGAGGGGGCATAATTCTTCAGCTTACTGAGGCCAGACGGAAATACATGTGAGAAGGAAAACAGCAGAAAGCCCAAGATGGGGGAGGCGCCCGAGAAGGGCCATTGGAGTCTCCAGTCTAATTGGTAATGCAGACGCCAAGCAGGGCAGTGGTCTGGGGACGCCTCCCTCATGGGGCCAGGCCGCCCGACCCCATCGGGGAGCCCCCAACAAGCCCTGAGGTCCCACCTCGGTCCCCAGGAGACAACAGTCCTCGGGCCCAGAACCACACGGAGCTTGTGGAGTTGGCAGGACTCAGTCTGGAGAGACCGGGGCTGGGGCTGTGAGGAAGCTGAACTTCCTCTCACCCTGAGCAGGGTGGGTCCTAGCTGACCAGGGTGAATCAGGGGGAAAGAACTCTCTGCAGACTCTAGTAAGGGGGAGAAGGAGAGACGGGGAGGGGGGAGGAGGCAATGGACGAGACAAACAGAGAGAAAAGAGAGACATTGAAATGAAGTGAGAGAGAGGAGACAGAGAGGAGAAACCGAGATCGAGGAAGAGATAGATGGGGGGAGATGAAGGAGAGAAGAGAAGAAGAGAAGGAAAAAGAGACAGAGATAAGAGATGAAGTGAAAGAGAGAAAGCAAAGAAAGGAGAAACAGAAAGATTGAGGGAGAGAGAGAGGGAGAAAAAAGGAGAGAAGAAAGGGAGGGGGGAAGGAGAAAGAGACAGAAAAAATGAAATGAGAGAGAAGAGAAAGACAGGAGAAATAAAGAGATCAAAAGAGAGAGAGACAAAGGGAGAGAAATGAAGGAGAGAAGAGAGGAAGTAAAAGACAGACAAAGAGAGGGAAAGAGAGACTAAGATGAAGTGAGAGAGGAGAAACAGAGAACTCAAAGGAGAGACAGAGGGAGAGAAATGAAGGAGAAAGACACAGATATAGAAATGAAGTGAGAGAGAAGAGAAATAAAGGAAAAACAAAGAGAAAGAGATGGAGATAGAGATGAAGAAAAAAAGAGAGGAGGAAGGGAGGGAGCGAGAAGGGGAAGAAGAGGAGAAACTGAAGCTCTCATTTCCAGAAGTTTGGCTATTAATAAATGGCACATATACATTTCCTCCTCCAAATATTTCAAAAACAAAGAGAAAAGCCAGATGTCCCGTCAGAATGGGATTTTAATAAAAACCGGAAGGAAGGGAGGGAAATGAAAGCAATAACTAGAAAACAAAGACAACTGAGAAACAAACAGCTTGTTTCCTTTCCTTTCCTTTGTTGCTTTTGGATTCTGTCAAAATCAGAGTCCCCTGGCCTCTCTGGACCTCAGTTTCTTCATCTGAAAAGCTTGGTGGAGACAGTCTCAGCGGGCACCTGAGGTCTATGACTCATTAACATGAGGGATGAGCTCCCACTCAAGGGTCTCTGTCAAAGTAGTCCAGAAAAGACCAGAGAACATGTTGTCCCATCCCCCCTCCCTTTGCAGATGAGGAAACTGAGGCCCAGAGACCCTAACCCCAAATTCTTGCCATATTCAAAGGCATTCCAGAAGTGGGCAGCACTCACTTTAAAAGCCCGTGAGCAGTATGGTGGCTTTAGGAAGGACCCCATCTCGTGTAATGCCTCCATTTCAGAGATCTGGACATTCAGGGTCAGGAACGCTCCAAGGTCACCCAGGGAGGAAGCAGGATTTTAACCTAAACCGGACATCCAACTTAGCCAGAAGGGAGGGAATCAGTCTTGAGACCCACATTGGTACTGGAGGTCAGTGGGCAAGTCTTATAGCCCTGATACTTTTTTTTTTTCCACTTCTCTGATCATCAATAGAGTCAGATGCAAGAATCAAAACCTAAGAGGGCCTGGGGACAAGAGTCATTTGGGCTCAAAGGAAATGGGTGGGGGAAGGGGAGAGGGGGAAGGAGCCGAGGCTACACCAAGAGAGAAGAGCCCAGGACTTAATAAATCAGGCCAGGACCGCCTTCAGCAGGTGTGTCAGCCATGCACGTGTAAGCGAGGGAGGGAGGGAATTTGGCCAAAACCAATAAAGCGGTGTGACCAATAGGAAGCGGGCTGGTGCATAGAGCATTTTTTCTTGCCTCCTGGGAGGACAAACACTTCGGCCCCATGGAAGCCCCATTATTAATCTTATTCCAACTGTAGCCAAGTAGAAAGTGAAACAGCTACATCGTCGGAACCCAGGTGAAAGGGCGTTATTTCCGCTTCCCGTTCAAATACCTGGGGAGGAGCCAACATGGACGCCATGGCCAGTCAGAGAATCATCGACTCAGAGTGGGAAGAACAGCAGAAGCCACCATTGCAATGGGCTCATTTCTCGGAGGAGGATCCCGAGTGGGTCCCAAGAAGCCGGCCAAGAGCCCTGAGGCAGCCCGGTCTCAGCAGAACTCCAAGGACATCTGGTCAAACTCCAGCCAGGCAGTATGGCCATGTCATGAAGGACGTGTGTTGCCACTGATGCCGGTGGGTATTCTGTCCGCTGGTGCAGAGGGAATACCATCGCCAAGCCTGCACTTGGTTCCGCACTTGGTTCTGCGCTTGCCCCTGAAGGCCCACGGAGACTGTATAAAGGCCTTGCAGCTCTCCACCCAAACAGACGCTGCTCCTTGCTTGATTCCCAAGCAGACCATACTTTTATGATATTCCTTCTTTTATGTGTCACTCTTGAAAAGCCTTGTAGAATCTAGAAAGCCTGAGTGCAAATCTGGCCTCAGAGGCTTACTAGTTCGTGATTCCAGACAAGCCACTTAGCCTCTGCCTCAGTTTCCTAATCTATAAAAACAACACTGACATCAAATGAAATATCTCTTCAAGCAGCTGAAGCCCATTTTTACTGTCTCTGGGGCACCTGCATTGAGGAATCCAAACATCTTAGATACCATGAAGGGATCCAAGCAGTATCTTGGGGTATTTCCCCATAAGCCCAAGTAATGTATTCTCTTTTCTTCTAAATACACCTGAATTCACCTATTCCATCATGGTACCCCCAGTCACCATATTACCTATGGTCAAAACCTCGCTGTTCTCTGATTTCACCGTCCCACTTCCCTCCATGTAGTCAGCCATTAAATCCTGGCCTTTCCATCTCCTCAATCTCTCACATCCATGGCTTCTCTCTTCCCACTGAAACTCCTCTCCTGTTGTGTCGAGTCCTTACCAACACCCACCTGGCTATTCCAATGAGCTCCTGAGCAGCCATCCCTCTTCCTTTTGTTCTTGGGCACAAACCAGATCAAGACACTCACAGAAAACCAGCTCTGGCGATGGAAGCAACCTCAGAGCCTGTCTAGTCCAACCCGCTCATTTGACAGATCATACCACTGAGGCACAGGAAGTTTAAAGATCATATTTGAGATTATTCCTAGGCTTGTTACCATTCTAGTGGTGGAAAAAACTGAGTTATTGAGTACTCCTCTAGAAAAAGAGAGGAGAGAGCCCTCACACCTATACTGTTTGGTGTAATGAATCAGAAGTAGTGAGTGCAGGGGAACGGTCAGGAAAAAATCCTACGAGGAATCTGGAGAATGAGACACCTTTGGACCGAAGGAATCCGCAAGGCGCCCCTAGTCAGCGAACAAAGGAAGAGAAGGATTTCATTTGGACAATAAGGGATAATAGCAGGACAGTGCTCCAGACATGGGGGACAGACAGTCTGGCCAACTGGAAGCATCAATGCTAACTACAGATGTCCAAAGAGGAAACTGAAATCCAAGGCAGGAAATGACCCGGCCAGAGTCTCACGGTGCTAAGTGGCAAAGGAGGGGACGGGAACCCCAAGTCTCTGATGTCAGAAGCAGGCCCCTTTCCACCACATTTTTCTTTCATTATTTATTTATTTGTTTATTTTAGGCTGGGATACCGTGCAATGGCATTTCAGCAACCTCATCTCCCTTGATCATTCCAACAAAGCCCCACATGGGGTGAATGCAATCGGTTATCCCCATATTACAGATGAAGAAACTAAGGCTGGAAAAGTCAAAGGGCCCCACGGCTGGCAGGTGCCAAAGACACGACTTTAGTCGGGACGCCAACCTTTCCCCTCCTGGCACTCTGGGGCTGCTGGTCCTCTCCCGTCCAAGAATACGTTGTTTCTGATTCGGAGCTTTCCCATATGTAACAATATAACTGTACATGAACAGAGAGCTCTGTACCTCTACGTGTGTGTGTATGTGTGCATCGTGTATGTACATATGTGCAACTCTGCCTCAGTTTCCCAGTCTATAAAAACATATTGTCTCCCTTCACAAAATGTCAACTCCCTGGGGAGAAGAGCTCTTTCCCTTTTGTCTCAGATCTCTGATACCTGGGCCCAATAAGTCTTTTAAGAAATGTTTGGTGGCTGATTGTTAACTTCAGAGCTAATGATGATACTTTATAACTCCTTTATGTAACGTGACTAGTTCTCAAAATGTCCCCAGATAACTTGTAGCTATGAACGAGAGCGTGGAGGCGGGGGGAGAGCCTGCCCTTCTGTACCGAGATAACCAGCATAGCAATGGTCTCCAAGTGGGCCCAGAGGGGGGAAGATTTCATTTCCCAATGGAGTAGGGCCCCCTTGGCCCACAGATGGAGTTTCTGGGGATGTAGCAACAGTTTCAAAGTTGGTACCCCTCAACTTTATAAAAGACTCCCTCTTGGCGGAGCTCATGATGGGAGGGTGCACCGTCAGTGGAGGTAGACTGATGGGGGGACGCAGGGAAGGGCAGAAGCAGGAGGCAACATTTCTGCATCTCCGTTCCCTGCACTTCTGTCTGTGACAAACACCCCTAAAAGCCGCTCCCGCGCTGCCCTATGCTCCTTCCTTTCCCTAAACTGGGCAGAGAAGTGGAGGCTGCTTGTAATCTATCCTTTTCTCATCCTTTCCCTCAGATTGAGCAAAGGACTCATGTTCTTCCCTTTTCAGGGAGGCAGTATGGTTCAGTGGAAAGTGCACTCGAGAGTCAAAAATCCCGGGCTCAAATACTGCCTCTGACGCTTATTGCCTGGGCAGGTCATGTCACCAATTTGAGCCTCACTTTCCTTGACTGAAATAGTTGGCTAGATAGTCTCCCTAGATCTAGGCCCTTTTGATGGGTCTCTCTCCTCCCCTCGCTCCTGTTCCTCTTCCCCTTGCTCCCTCATCCCCGACACTTTTCTTTGTCTGCGCAGGGCCTAGCACATGGTAAATAATAAATATTTAGTTCTTGGTAAGTGGGTATTTGTGGCACCCTTTAAAGCAGTAATTACACGCCTTATACGTGTAAGATTATTGCTGAGGATCCTTTTTGCATGACATGGCAGTAATTTTCAACAGATGAGGATGTTCGTTACTAAGCTGGTGATTCTCCCAAGGTATTGATACTGAGGGTCCCCATTAAAAAAATCTCCCTCCCCTCTCTCCAGAGCTAAAATGTGGGACCAGAGAGAAGGGAGAGCCCTTTGCCGACGTCCTACGGCCACAGCCCAAAATGATTCCAAGAAATTTGGCTCCCACAGAATTTAGGTACTCCTCGGAACTCGATGGTTGGCATTGTGGGCTCAGAGCCAGAAACCGTGTGATTCTGGGCAATCCCTCAAACAATCCTGGAAAATCTGAAGATTTTCCCAAGAACCCACTGTCTGCTCCAAGGCCGCCCCCATCATGGACCCTCCGAGACAACATGTGGGGCGTCACGGAATGCCGGGTGAAACTTCCTACTTCGGCTAGAGTGCGGCGTGCCAGCTCCAACCTGGTTCTTATTATCCTCCGCATCCTGCCCCACGAGGAATGGATGGGATCCCTTCAGGAATAGAGACATAAAAAGAAGCTCTCCATGTGGGGAGGATGCTTGGGAATGTTCGAGGAGATCAAAGGCAGCCCGACCGATAAGCGCAGCGAGGAGGGGCGTCCCCTAGCCAGGAGAACATTCTGATAACTTTCAACGGCATCAATCACGGCGCATTCGCACGTGAGTCTCAGCTGGCTTCGTGCAGTCTGAGTGCCCGTCACTTCCCGTCGTGATGGACCATCTTCCGACTCTCGCCAGCCTCTCCCATCCTTGTGTAACTTGCTGTCAAACATGTGTACGTGTGATGCCAGGAAGTGCTTCCCTTGTAAAGAACAGAGGTCAAGGCCACCCCCCGAACCCTGATCTCTTTCCTCCCTGGCCCGCATGGCATCCCCAGCGCCTCTCAGGAGCCTGCCCGCTGACGGTCGTGCTACAGATCCTCCTGGCAGCAATGACTCACGGCTCCATTCGACTTAATGGATGGAGCAATACACATTTATCAGCAACCTACTGTGTGCCCGACATCGAGGGTGGGAGTGCGAGACAGCGTGAGGGCAGCCTGGGCACACATACATCGACACAAAGAGTTAACTGGAGGAGGAGGAGCTTGATTTGTTGAGGTGAGATGGCTGGAAAACTGACTGTTTTGCTTTGGAGTCAAGGTACAGGAGACTCTCAGGCTCAACCCAGAAGCAAAGCGGCTCAAGGCACGGAGTGCCAGGCCTGAAGTCGGGACAGCCCGAGCTCAAATCCAGTTTCAGACTCTACTAGTTGTGTGATTGGCAAGTCAATTAACTCTGCCTCAGTTTCCTCATCTGTAAAATGGGCTGGAGAAGGATATGGCAAACCATCAAGTATCTCTCCCAAGAAAACAAATCACCAGTAAGGTCACAAAGACCCAGATACGGCCGGACAACAACCATACTGAGGGAGGCTGGCGGGCCTCAATCATAAAGGCTCGGGTTGGAGTCCTGCCTCGGAGGGATCAGCGAACTCCCAGCACCCCCCGGGAGCTCTCTCAGACTGGAAGATGCAGTTTCTCCATGGTGGGAAAGGTGTTTTCTTCCCGGGAGTTCCCTATGTGTTCAAGGACCTTACAACAAAATCGAATTGTTGGAACTCATTTAGACGAAATGAACCAGTCACTGCCCTTCCAGGAGTCACCCTGGCGACACGAGCCCTCCAGGCAGAAAGGTGCCCACTGTTCTTGGGCAATCGGCTCCAGACTTTCTTAGGGACCTGATGGAAGCATCGCAGCGCTGGGAGCCTCGGGATGGAGCTGGTGAAATGCCCAGCACGTGCTTGGGTGGGCCAGGGCCAGGGCCAGGAGGAGCCCGCTCCTCAGCCAGCCCCTGTGCCCGCTCCCACTCCTGTTCCTGTTCCCTTGGGTACATCACTTTGGCCAAATCCCCGAACCCCGACCCACTGCATTTATAGCCCTGCCTGCTGGTGTTCTTAACCAAGAAGCACTCATTAAGCTCTTACTGCATGCAGGCACTAAGCTAAGTAACAGGAATACAAAAAGAGGTTTGGGAACTGTACACTCCCTGGGACGGGACTTGGATCTTCTGATAACTGGAAATCCATGTGGCTGATTTCCTTAGAACCCTGGGTAGTTAAAACATTACGCGAAAAAGAGCCCCTAAACTTTCACAGATTGTGGCCAAAGGGAGTCATCTCTCATCACAAACACACACAATCACACACACACACACACACACACACACACACACACACACACACACACACACACACAATCATACACATATACACACACACGCACAAGCACACACACATACATACACACACAATCATACACATACACACATACGCACTCACACACACACACAGACACACACACACACTCACACAATCTCTCACACACACACATACATACACACACAATCATACACATACACACACATGCACAAGCACACACACAGACACACACAATCTCACACACACAGACTCACACAATCTCTCTCTCACACACACACATACATACACACACAATCATACACATACACACACACAGACACACACACTCACACAATCTCTCACACACACACAATCTCTCACACACACATACATACACACACAATCATACACATACACACGCACGCTCACACACACACAGACACACACACATACACACACATGCACAAGCACACACACAGACACACACAATCTCTCTCACACACACAGACTCACACAATCTCTCTCTCACACACACATACATACACACACAATCATACACATACACACACACAGACACACACACTCACACAATCTCTCACACACACATACATACACACACAATCATACACATACACACACATGCACGCTCACACACACAGACACACACACACACAATCTCTCACACACACATACATACACACACAATCATACACATACACACACATGCACGCTCACACACACAGACACACACACACACAATCTCTCACACACACATACATACACACACAATCATACACATACACACACACGCACGCTCACACACACAGACACACACACTCACACAATCTCTCACACACACACAATCTCACACACACACATACATACACACACAATCATACACATACACACACACGCACGCTCACACACACACAGACACACACACACTCTTGCATAAGGGTTCTCAGCAGCATAAACCGTGTTGTTATCTTCTGGCACTCTGGCCCAGGAGAGGAAGACAGTTTTGTGTAGGAGTAAGGAGGGAAGATTTCAAGTCACTGGCTCTGGGTTCAAATCTTGGCTCTGATCCTCATTACTTGGGGAACATTGGGTGCATGACCTCCCTTGGGGTCAGCTTTCTCACCTATAAAATGGCGGCCCTGCTGGTGGGGGTGGGGTCTGGATGAGCTCTAAGTTCCCAACATGGAAAGGGCTGCCTTAGAGAGAAAGGAGACCCACTCTGTTTTACAGCTGAGAAAACTGAGGCACAGAGAGAGCGATTTGTTCAGATTCACCCGGACAGTAGGGGAGGAGTTTGCTCCTGTCCAGGCCAAGCCTGGCTCGCACTCTGAAGCCCCTGGATTGTACCTCTCCTCTCCCTGACCTTTCCGTCTGCTCCCCTACCTGGGGCCCGGGCCAGATGGGGCCCTGCTCTGTCCCTGCTTCTCCTCTGTCCCAAATTCACGAAGCTGCCCCCGGCGAGTGAGGAAATGTGAGCCCCAAGTCTCCACCGTGAGGGAGCTCCTTGGCCAGAGCTCTGGCCAGAACTGCAGCCCCCCCCCCCCCATTGCTTCCTCCACCTTTGGAGGGATGAAATTATCATTAGAGTGAGTCACAAGTGCCTTGGCTGCTTAGACCCTGGAAGAAGAGGGTGGGGAGAGGAAGGGGGAAGTGCCGGGGGGGGGGGGGAGAGAGACAGAGAAAGAGAGAGAGACAGAGAGACAGGGAAAGAGATGGATAGAGAGAGACAGGGGGAGAGAGAGAGGGAGGAAAGGAAAGGAGAGAGGAGAGGAGAGGAGAGGAGAGGAGAGGAGAGGAGAGGAGAGGAGAGGAGAGGAGAGGAGAGGAGAGGAGAGGAGAGGAGAGGAGAGGAGAGGAGAGGAGAGGAGAGGAGAGGAGAGGAGAGGAGAGGAGAGGAGAGGAGAGGAGAGACAGACAGACAGGGAAAGAGAGACACAAAGAGAAAACCAGAGAGATACAGAAACTGAGATAGAGACAGAGAGAAAAAGAGAGACAGAGAGTGACACAGAGTCAGAGGGAAAGAGCAAGAGAGAGACAGAGAGCGCGAGGGCTCCCCAGATGTTCACCATCCACCTTTTTTCCTTGATCTCTGTTAAAGTCAGCTGTGCCAGTGCAGATGTTTAATGAGCTCACTGGGAGGAGAAACATCCTCATTAGGAATGGGGTGGGGCGAGGGGTGTCAGCTTTCCTTCGGAAATGGTCAACAATTTTACAATCATTTTGGCAAATCAACGAAACATAAACTAAAAAGTTCAAACGGGGGGGGGGGGGGGTTCAGAATAGTCCATCTGACAAAGAGCAGGAGGGTGGGCGTGCGCTCAACGGGAGTCAACAGTGGCTTATGGCAATGGCTACACTGAAAGGCCCAGATAACAGCCAGGGCCGATGGGGGCTCTAGCCTGGTCCGATTACACTATGTTCAGTTCTTTCTGGAGCAAATTATGTAACCCCTTGGGCTCAGTTTCCTCACCTTTCTGGTGGAAAGGGGCAGTTACAGAGAGAACAGCGTCGTTTGTTTTCGAGAATAAGCTTCTGACCAATAAAAAAGCTGACCAAGCAGAACGGAGTGCCCGGGAGATAGACGGTAGGGCTCATTGAGGGGTTTAAGTGGCAGTTAGGCCATCCCTCATAAGGTCTGCGAGTGAAGGGTGGGACTAGACGGCCACCGCGGTCCCTCCCAGATGGGGGATTCTGCACTGATTCACGAGAGAAATCCAACGTGCAGGATGAAGACGCCCTCCATTACTAAGCTCCATCTTTGTGACCTCCATAAGCCTCCCGCTCGTCCCATGTGCTGCCTGCATGGCGCCCATTCTAGTGAGGGCCCTCACCTCTAGCCTGGGCTAACGTCCCCTGAGGTCTCCGCGCTTCCCCTTCCCTCTCCCTCCCCAAACGCACTGCTCATCCGGCTGCCAAAAGAACCGTTCTCGGCTCCGGTCTTCCAAAGGCCTGTCTCCGATCAAGAGGCTTCAACCGTTCCTTTTTAACTCTAGGAGAAAACCCAAGCTACTCTTCTTGGCATTCAGAGCTCTTCAGAAACCTGCTCCTCTTGATTGAGTCCCCATCGCTCCTCTTCCTGCCCTCCATTTCCCAGTCATAGATCTTCCCCCCACAGGATGGCCCAATTCCCACCTCTCTGCCTTTGCACACTCATGGCCCATGCCTGGGATGCCCTCTCTCCTCACGTCTCCTGCAAGCCCCAGCTCGAGCTCTCCTTCCGACATGAGGCTTTTCTAGCTTTCCCCCGACTGTCAGTTCTCTCTCGCTTGCCCTGTTGTCCATATTACTCTCTTGAATTTCCATCCTTTTGTAGTAACTTCTTCGTGTTTTTGCTGCACACCCACCAGACTGTGACCTCCCCAAGAGGAAGGGCTTTTTCATTTTGTCTTTGCTTTCCCAGAATGCATCAAGTGCCTGGCACATGGCAGCCATTCAGTGACTGCTGGCTGAATCGAATGGCTCTGTACTTGACCTTCCGTTCTTGCCATAGCTTCGCAGGGAACAGTTCAATTGCAAAATCTGAAATCTGAAATCTCTCCCTGCTGATGGGAGTCGGTGGAGGAGGAGGGCTCAAGAGAACCCTCAGAACAACTTGCAGAGGACAAGTGTCTGACTCTGTTAAGACGCTTCCTGCTCGGCTTCCACCGGGGGTCAGCGTCACAGCAGACGGACACTTGGCGGCTTTGCCGGCGTGGCTTCCCGCTAGTCAGGGAACCCGTCAAAATGTTGTCTGCCTCCGGCTCACCTTGTCCTGGCACAGACGGAGCTCCCCGCTCCGAGGCCCACGGCCTAGTCTCCCAGACACGGTGACGGTGAAACATGAGCAGCCCGTGCTCGGAGCACCGTCTCCCATAGGCTCCCTCCTCCCCGCTTGGGGACTATTCCTTTGCTCAACAGGAGAGGTCGGTGATGAGTGCTGTCCTGTGACCCTCTCTGGCCAATAAACAGGGACAGAGGTGCCAAATTCCTGAGACTGATGTTCTCCCGAGGGATCTACTAGGAAGCGAGGGGCCGGCTTCCATTTTTAAATATTCCTTCTTTCTTTGTTACTGTGTATATTTAGAACAAACACACATGTGCAGACACTTACACCACATAGAGACAGACATGCAAAGACTCATAAATATACTTGCACATGCAGACAAATACACTCATAAACAGATACACACACACACACACACACACACACACACACACACACAGGAAGGACAGGGGGAGGCAGGAAGATCCTTCTAAAAACTTCCACATCTGTAATCTGTAACCTATCCAAAGTCCCTTTTGTCCAAGGGGCCGGTCCTCAGGACCACAATCATCTTTAATTCAACTTCCTACAGCTTCTTCTCGTTCAGTAGGATTTTACCAGGCGTCGCAATTTTTTTAAAAATCAGGAGCTTTCACAGTTTGACTCCATGGTTTCCGTGGCACTAGCACTGGAGAGATCGGTGGATTCAGAGCCGGGAAAAAGGGGGTTGTATCCTGGCTCTGCCATTTCCACCTGTGTGAGTACAGGGGAGTCTCTAGGTCTCAGTTGCCGCCTTTGGAAAATGGATGGCTTGGAGGCGAGGATGTCCTCATGTGCCTTCTAGCGGACAACGTGATCTTGACCTTCAAAGAGAGTGGAGCCGGCTCCTTCAAGCCTTTCATACCTTATGTCAGGGGTTCTGAAACTACAGCCCGCGGGCCAGATGCGGCAGCTGAGGACCTTTATTCGGCCCACTGGGTTACGGCAAATGGGCTGAGGGGCGGAGACAGAGTGGGAGCTTTTGTTTTTACTCTAGTCCGGCCTCCAACAGTCTGAGGGACAGTGAACTAGCCCCCTAGTTAAAAAGTTTGAAGACCACTGCCTTATTTAGTTCAATAAACTGTTGTGGCCAAAAAGAAAATCATCACCTAGTGTCCAAGCCCTTGGTGATGAGCGTCTGTGAACCTAAGGAGGCCGGTTGTCAATGAAAGACGTCAGCAGAGTTGCCAGATCTCGATCCCAGACCTTTCCCACTTGCTGGGCCCAAGCTACACTCCGACATCTGAGAACCAGTACTTCTATACGCCATCAGTATGGAGCCTCTGGATTAAATCTTATTCAAATAGAAGCTAATCAATATAGTTTTCTTGCTTTTTTTTTTTTTTTTGAGGCAATTAGTAATTGGGGTTAAGTGACTTGTGCAGGGTGACACAGCCAGCGTTAAGTACCTGTGACCACACTTGAACTCAGGGCCTCCTAACTTCAGAGCCAATGTTCTATCCACTACGCCATCTAACTGCCCCAATAAAGCCTTCAAAGGGAGCACCTTCTGTTGTTTATTAGTCTTTTCATCGCTTAAAGAAAGCCAAAGTTTGGTGTTTTCTGCATTTTCAAAATAGGAACATTTGGAGAAGAAAGGAGTGTTGTGTTATAACAGCTACATACACACACACACACACACATACAGAGGCACACACATACATGTTCAATGTTCCCAAATAACAACATCCAAGACAATAAAGGCCACTGGGCTTCCCCCCCCCAAAAAAAAATGAATTCCTTTTTTTAGATAGCTAAACAAAACACAATTCCAGAACATGGGAACGCAAAAGAAAATACACAATTATCAGGAACACTAACATGCCGTTTGGTACTTTTCATCGATCAGAGTTTAATCTATCCCCAGTTTTACCTGTGGAACCATGAGAATAAGGCTTCTTTGAACTCTTCCTGGAGAATCTTGTAGCAAAGTGTGTGTAATGGGAAATGCTTCAGGAGAGGGGGCCAGGAGACCTAGATGTGATGTTCTTTTTCTCTAAATTATAATCCTTCTCCAGGAGCAAGTTTCTTGGGGAGCTTCTGGAGGTAGCCTTAGTTTCAGCTCAGTTCAATAATCCCAAAATGCAGCCAGGAGTTAAAGCCCTTTACTGTCTCTTTCCAAATCTTATCTCCAGAGCCTTTATTTTCTCCTTCAAGCCTTGTCTCCTTTACTTGGGGGCTCTCTCTCTCCTTGGTTCCCCGATGAGCTCTTGTCCCAGTGACTCCAGCCTTTCCTCTTCCCAATGTCTCCAGCCAGCACAGAAGTCAAAGTGGGAATGAAATCTTGACTCCTCCTCCCAGAGTGTGGGATTGTGGGTTTCCCAGAAGTCAATCCTAATTGTGAATCTCCTGGAAGTCCATGAGCAGGCTTTTCCTTTAGACTTGTGAATCTGCTGGACTTGTGAATCCACTGAATCCTCGCTCTGAATCTCCTCGAAGTTCTCCTGGGAAGTCCTCTCCTTGACTCCATCCAGACTCTGACTCTCCCCACTGAATCCTGGCTCCTTATATCCTCCTAGAGTGTGGGAATCAGACTCGGCCTCCGAGAGTGGGCTTGTGGGTACTCCCCGGGAGCTCCTTAAAAGTATGCTCTCTTAAAGGTGTGAATCTCATGTGGACCAATGAACGAACTCCTTTAAAGGTGTAAACTCCTTTAAAGGTTTGAACAAAGTGCATAAGTACCTTGTAAGAATCCTAACACCTAGATTCTTGTATTAGCTCTGAGGGGTCGGTTCAATAGCTGACCAAGCTGCCCCAGCTAAGCTGCAAGATTTGGGGTCAGTCCCTTGATTTTGTGAGACCTCGTTAAGCAGACAGACAGCCAAGTGGCTGAAGCTCTATGGATGCATAGTCTGTACGATGTACGACAGATCATAAAAGGCGTAATCATATCAGCAAAGCAGTATTGCTGTGGGTTTCCTCCCATGTGCTGCTCTACAGTACTTAGATGCTATCAAGACGTGCTTGCTAAAACAAAATTCAATCCGGCCCATTGTGTGCTCATCTTAACACTCAATCTCAACCGGGTTGCTTTATATTCACGGGCCTCAGTTTATTCATCTGTAAAATGAGAGGGTCAACACTAGTCAATCTCTAAATTCTCTCCAATCACTTTATATTCACGGGCCTCAGTTTATTCATCTGTAAAATGAGAGGGTCAGCACTAGTCAATCTCTAAATTCTCTCCAATCACTTTATATTCATAGGCCTCAGTTTATTCATCTGTAAAATGAGAGGGTCAGCACTAGTCAATGTTTAAGTTCTTTCCAATCACTTTATATTCACGGGCCTCAGTTTATTCATCTGTAAAATGAGAGGGTCAGCACTAGTCAATCTCTAAATTCTCTCCAATCACTTTATATTCATGGGCCTCAGTTTATTCATCTGTAAAATGAGAGGGTCAGCACTAGTCAATCTCTAAATTCTCTCCAATCACTTTATATTCATGGGCCTCAGTTTATTCATCTGTAAAATGAGAGGGTCAGCACTAGTCAATCTCTAAATTCTCTCCAATCACTTTATATTCACGGGCCTCAGTTTATTCATCTGTAAAATGAGAGGGTCAGCACTAGTCAATCTCTAAATTCTCTCCAATCACTTTATATTCATGGGCCTCAGTTTATTCATCTGTAAAATGAGAGGGTCAGCACTAGTCAATCTCTAAATTCTCTCCAATCACTTTATATTTACAGGCCTCAGTTTATTCATCTGTAAAATGAGGGGGTCAACACTAGTCAATCTCAAGTTCTCTTCGAAATCTAAATATGTGCTCGTACAATTTACCCACAAATGGAGGAAAACCTTTTTTTTTTTGTTTGTTTTGCAAGCATCCAAATTCTAAAGCTTCGGGAAAACATTTGTGAGATCAGTGCCATGTAAGGACAGTGGACCATGATGGCTTAATGGCAGCATTACTCATCCCTTTCAGTAATTTGCCCACAAAAACCAAAAGAACAAACACTCCAAATTTCAGGCAGAAAATTACAGAGCCAGGTTACCGTCGTAGAACATTTTCCCACGAGCCACCATGAAAACATTGTTTTCTGGAGACTTACATGAAGAGTTTCACGGCCCCCTTTACCATTACTGAAAACCTCAGCAAAGACTTAATGAATGAAATGGTCACGGATTTTGTAGAGTAGTGGGGAGGGCGTGAGGGGGGGTCGGCATGAATGTTACTTGTGTGTGTCCAGAGTCTCCGTAAGGAACAAAAATGAGAAGAAGAAACCGCTTTGTTGATGTATTCTACGGCATTGCACAGGGGACACCAACCCGCCTTCCCAGTCACATCAAAGGCAGCTCTTTGCCACATCTGGCTTTTGTAGTAAGGGAGTAATATAAGGAAGGAGGAGGCCAATATTTCTCCATACAAATCATAACACTCTAAAATGCCACCATGCTCTTCTTTAGAGAACAATTATTAAAATCAAATTACTGCCCAGGCTGCATGAATTAGGGCTAGGAGTTGCTCTCCTCCCACCCAGAAACAGTAAACCGACCACGAGGAGCCACCCCCCTACTGAAGTTAAAGGCTCTCTGGAATTGGACATACTATTCAAAATGGGATTGTTAATAATTGCATTAATTCGTGATTACCAAGAGCTCCCTTCTTTATGGAGCTTTGTCAATGATCAAAGTCCATCGCACACATACAACAGTCCCATGAGCTGGATGGTGGGAGAACCAAAGATTGGGAGGGGAAGCGGCTTGGCCGGGGTGCACACCTTGACCCCAGGGGCCTCCCTCTTTCCATGATGTCACCCCGCTTTCCTGGAATACATAATCCCTGGCCACCAAAACACTCCAATCCAGCCAAGTAGGTCTCTTCATTGTTCCCCACTCGACATCCTTTCATCTTCATGTCTTGAAGAGGCCACAAGCTTAGAATAGAACCCAACATCAGACGTGTCACAGAATCCCAAGCTTCTCCAACATGAAAGCTTTGGGACCCTCTCCGCCCACTCAGTTCTTCGGGCTCTATCCCTCCCCCAAACCTCTTCCATTAGCAATAAAGACATAGTATCCTAACAGTAGAATGTAAGATTCTCAAGGTCAAGACTCTGATTTTTGTCTTTCCCAGCACTGACCACCCTGCCTGACACAGAGTAGGTGCTTGATGACTATTTGTTGAATTTAATTGAATTTCAATTTCGAAGTGGAAATCTATTGTGAATGGTAGGACGCCAGGACCCCAGTATTAAAGCTGGAGAGAATTCAGAAACCTTCTATATGGAGAAAATTAAGTCCAAAAAATAATAAAATAGTTTGCCTGGAGTCATTCTAGCAAGGGGCAGAGATGGAATTTGAACTTGGGTCTGGGGTCTTTGCTCTCTTTTGAGCATTACAAATAACCCACAGCTCACTGCTTTGAGAGGCAGCTCTCATGGTTAGGAAAGTCTTCCATGATGTTGACCTGAAATCTGCATCCCTATAAACTCCATCCCTTAGTCCCCATTCCGATGTATTGAGTAACGAGTAACCCAGAATCCTCTTTGTTTCTATTCCATGGATAACCAATCCTTCAACTTTTTGAAGAACTCTATTATTCTTGCCACCCTTCTCAGCACCATCCCCACACACAGACCAACTCCTGTCTTCTGATTGAATATCCCCTGTTTTTTCAACCAGTATCTAATACCATGGCTTCCGGACTTATTCAGATTACAGGGCCATAGCATTGAAGGGTGCAGAGCTGACTTGGACCTGAGGTACCAATCTGTTCATTTTATAGACCAGAAAGTTTCAGGAAAGATAGCAAGGGACACAGATTACACCTGTCTAGAATCTTTCCAGCATCGGAATAAGCCCTACGTATAAGGGCTTGTACCCTCCCAACTTAGCCTTTGAGATCCCCACACCTTGACCCACGTTGATCCTTGAGTTTGCATCAGCCTCTGGCAGTAGTCATAGTTCTTCCTCATTCCCATCTTTCCTGTCTCCTTTCTCTAATGTGACTAGAAGCAACCAGTCATCCATTCTTAAAATGGAGCCATATCTGTGACCAAAAGGGGGCAAGGAGGGAACAGAAGAGAAAACCCTAGGTTTGCCCTAAATCACCAGCTGTCTCATAAGACTTTGAGTCTTTGGACTTAAGCCAATTCTTTCCTGTGGCCTCCCTCCGTAACAAATAGGGAGACTCGTATGGTTTAAAAAACTGGTCTTAAAGGAATGAAAGTCTCTCAGGCAAGAAATTCTGAAGACATAAATGTAGAAGATTCTAAAGAGAAAAAAAAAAAAGGGAGGTTGGTGTAAAAAGACTCATGTGAACGCATAAGAATTGTGTATCTACCTTCACTTAAAAAAGAAATCTATAAAGTGGATTTCCAAGTCATGTGAGTAACAAAATAGTGAACTAGAAATTTTCTCTGATCCCCCAAATCTCTCCTATCTCTCAAAAATAGAAACCATGGGCCAAAGATGAAACAATGTGTGCTGTTTCCACGATCTAGCACACCCAGAACCCAAGGAAAGTTCAAAACAAAACCAAACCCAGGAAGTGACTATAACCAACACTGAGATGGTTCCAGAAAAACCTGGGAAGTAATATAGAGTGAAGTGATTGGAACCAAGAGATATTGTTCCCCTCACCCAGCATCCTTTCTTTCATCTTCATCTCTTGAAGAGGCCACGAGCTTAGAATAGAACCCATCCCCATATGGCATAGTATAACTATGTCAATTGTGAAAATCTTAGCTTCTTTAATCAGTATAATGATCCAAGATAGTTCTGAAGGACCCCTGATGAAAAACGCTCCAAACTAGAGATAACTGATGAACACAGTACATATTGTAATCTAATTTTTCCAATATTTAATATTAATATTTAAATATTACTAATATATAAATATGTTTTGCATAATTTCACGTAGAATTGATACCATATTACTTGCCTTTTTGATGAAAAGGGCAGGGGCTAAAGAAAAGGGAGAATAATAATGCTAAAAATAAATTATTAAAAATTTCTAATTAATGTTTAAAAGATCATAATCTCCTTGAAGGCAGAAACTATTTTTTGCCTTTTTTTTTGTATTCTCAGTACTTAGCAAAAGACCTAACACACAGTAAGCATGTCATAGAAGGTTATTATTGATTGATTGATTGGTCCAGATAGCATGGGAAACAATTTATAACTATGGTCAAAAAGCTTTTAAATTGTGAATACTCTTTTACCCAGAAACACCACTACTAGCTTTCTGCCCCACATAGATTAAAAAAAGAAGGAAAGGATTATGAATATGAATATGAATAGCAACTCTTTTGTAGCAGCAAAGACCTAAAAACTGAGTCAACTGATGAATGACTAAATAAGTTATGGTATCTAATGTGACAATACTCTTAGGTTGTCAGAAGTAATGTTAGTTTTAGGAAAACCTTAAAAGACTTGCACAAACAGCTGCAGAGTTAAGTGAGAAGAACCAGGAGAATAATTTGTAGAATTACAGCAATATGGGAAAGTCAAACAACTTTGAAAGACTTTGGAACATTGAACTACACGATGACCAGCTGGAATTCCGAGCCGGAAAAGTCAATGCTGTTGGAGTACAGATTAAGGTATGTATATTTTTTTTTTATATAATCGATTCCAGAATTTGTTTTACTTTGCTGAAAATGTTTGTAACAGGATTTTGTTTTTCTTGCCTTCTCGATGAAGGGGGAAAGTAGATTTCATTTTTTTAATTAATTTAAAATGAAATACTGGACCACCTGAAATCATGAACCACAATCAATTCTTTTTCTTTTTCTTTTTCTTTTTTTTTTTTTATTTTTTTTTTTGAGGCTGGGGTTAAGTGACTTGCCCAGGGTCCCACAGCTAGGAAATGTTAAGTGTCTGAGACCAGATAGAGATCTCATTTCAAAAAAATCTCAAAATTTCCCAGATCTCTTAGACCAGAGGGCAAAGGGAAAATAGGGAGAAACTATCAGTCACCTCCTGAAAGAAATCCCACCCAAAAACTCCATCTAACATAGTAAAAATCCACAGCTCCCAAATAAATAAAAAAGGGACTATATGCAATCAGAAACAAAGAATTTCAATACCAAGGAGCCATAATCAGGGCTACATAAGATTTAGCTGCCACACTACTATAAAGGATGAGAGAGCTTAAAACGTGATGTCCTGGAAGGCAAATGGCACAGAGGAACGAGCAAGGACAACTTATCCAGTAAACATGACCATAATCTTATTGGGGGTGGGGAAAGGGGGGATCTTTAATGAAACGTGGACTTCCCAGATGAAATGATGATGAACTGATCAGAGCCAAGTACAAATTTGTAATGCAAACACAGGAGTCAAGAGAAAACATTGAAAAAATGATGGACTTGAGTAAGCAATCACAGAGGACTAACCGAGGATGAACTGTTTACATTCTACTATGGGGAGATGATATATGAATCCCCTCAAAACCCGATCATCATCAGGGCTCGTTGAAGTGGGGGGGTCCTAATTAGACAGAGGGCTTGGGAGTGGTTTATTTTGATGATCTTAAAAGAAGGAAAGGGAGGGAGAAAGGAATATGATGGCCATGGGGGGAAAGAGGAGAGGAAGGATGGGGGAAATCATATCACATCATTTGGGTTGGAAGGCAGAAGACTATGTAAATGAGGAGGAAGGGTGTGGGAGGGAAGGGATGGAAGCGGTGATACTTGAACCTTGATTTTATCAGAACCAGTCAAAGGAGGGAAGAATAAGTACAGTTGGGTATAGAAATATGTTCCACCCAGCAGGGAAATAGGAGGGAAAGGGGAGAAAGGAGGGGAGAATGCAAGGAAGAGGAGATCTAGGGAGGGATTAGTCCCAAACAAAACAAACTACAGACTATAACCACAGAGAGAAGAGCAGGAAGAGGGGTTTAAAGGCTAAGAACCTGTGATTGGGCTCTGGGCGAGGGAAAGAGCAGAGAGCCAGGGAGCAAAAGCAGATGGCATCAGAACCAAGAGCTTGGGCTCGAGTACCCTTCCTCTCACTGGTCTCCTCACCACCAAGAGGAGCCAGGCTGAAGAACGCTCCTGACCTGAGAGATGCCCGACGCCCAATGTAATTGAGACATTTATTTTTTGGACATGGCCAAGGCAGAATTTGTTTTGCTTCGTTATATATGTTTGTGGCAAGAGTTTGGGAATGGTTTTTCCCCCTCTTTTGATGGATGGATACAATGAGTAGAAAGCATAGAAAATAGCTTTTGTTCATTTGGGGGGAAAATTAAATTAAGGGTCTTTTATGCAAAAAAAAAAAAAAAAAAAAAAAAACAGTTGCCCAGAGAGAGGACTGTGGGGACTGAGTATGGATCACAACATAGAATTTTCACTTTTTTGTTATTATTTACTTGTATTTTGTTTTCTTTCTCATTTTTTTTTCTTTTTTTGATCTGATTTTTTTTGTGCAGCATAATTGTGGAAATATGTAGAGAGGAATTATACATGTTTAGCATATATTGGATTACTTGCCCTCTAGGGGAGGAGGTGGGGAGAAAGAAGGGAGGGGGGAAAATTTGACCACAAGGTTTGGTAAGGGTGAATGCTGAAAACTGTCTATCCATATGTTTTGACAATAAAAAGCTTTAATAAACTTGAAAAAAAAATACTGGTGGCTTCAAGGGACCACAAATTTAGTCTGAGTCAACAGTCAGGCTAGCTTAACCCAGGCTCAGTGACCAGAGTAAGGGAAGTCAGGGGATTGTCCAGGAATGGGCTAAAGTAAACCTCTTAATTTTACAAAAGCGGACATGGAGTTTTAGATTCCTTATTTATTTTGATCCTGGAGAGTCTTCTCCCCAGGACCAAATGGACTAAGTGGGTCAAGGACAAGAGTCACATAGGGAGGGGGAGGGAATGGATGAATTGAGGAGATTCTTGAAGTAATCAAGAATTTGAAGATACTTGAGTGGCAACTTGGGACAATAAGCAATAACAACCATGATAGTTCATAGTAATAGCTGTATCTTACAGAGTGCTTTGAGGTTGGCAAAGCCTGATTTTATCCTCACAACGACCTCCATCTTACAAATAAGGAAATCAAAGTTCACATAGGTTAAATGACTTGTCTGTAGTTATATGGCAATGAAGCACTAGAGGTAAGATTAGAATCCAGATCCTCTTGGCTCCAGGCAAGTCATCCTTACACTATATTGCATTACGCTATCCCTTGTGGTCTGGCCATTTTTGGAGTCGTGTCTGACCCTCCATAATTTCATATGGGCCATTTCTTGGCCCAGGTACTGGAATGGCTTGCCATTTCCTTCTCTGGCTCATTTTACAAATGAAGAAACTGAGGCAAACAGAGTTGAGTGATTTACCATAGGCACACAGCCAGTTAAGCATCTGAGTCCAGATTTGAAGGAAGACTCATCTTCCTAATACAAAGTCCAGCTGCGGAGCCGCCGAGCCTCCAAGCTGCTACACTAACCATACTAGCACGTGAGTACATTGTACCGGGTTTCATTTCTTTATACCAGGAACCGTTTCATCAGCCAGCCCTGGGGGCTGAGTGCTTAATAACCACTTGGGTAAGGATTGCTTCTGGATCATCAGGCTGCTATGAGCAGCTGTTTTAGAAATCCCAGAAATGTGGGGAACTAAAGCATCACCAAGTTACATAATACAATGGATGAGAAAGAGGAGTGCAATGTCACTGAAGGAGAGCACTGATTTCCAACCTAAAGATTCGGAGTTTTACCGTGATTTGATACCAAGGTAAACTCGTTTTAGTGATGATGCTCAATTTGTATGTATTTTTCATCTGCAGAAATTGTAAAACTTTCCCACAAATTTCTCTGCACCCCATCATTGACTCACATCACTTGAAATTGAGACACCTTGTCAAAACGTCCAAAAATACTTTCCAAATGTGAGCCGGTATCAACAGATCATGAGTCACTCACAGATCAAACCTCCTCTCTCTCTTTTGCGTCTAATACCGCCTTGGGGCTCTGCTGGCACTCAACTGCCATCCACACCAAGGACATTGATAAATATATCGCTGTGGGCAGAATGCAGCCTCCCAGGAGCCAGATGTGCTGCTAAGCTCAATGCAATGATTTCATCACATCTGGGTATCCGAATGCATCCTGTCCTTAGCGGAACATATTCTCCCACTGACACTTGCAGCCTCGAAAGATCCAGCTTTTCAGAGAGACCTTCAAATTTGGAAGGGACCTCAAAGGTCTAGTCCAACTGATACCAATCATACTTATACTAATCATTTATTCTTTCAACAACCATTTCTTACACACATATGTGAAGTATATGTGTATATGTGTGAAACACAAGACGAACAAAATAAGAGAAATCATCCCAAATATTCATATAAATTGTTTGTATCTGACCCATGGCAGAGCATTCCGAGCTCATGTGGTTGGATCAGGACCGTCAGATGTATGAAAACATTCTAACATTCTAACATAACGATGCCATTTTGGTCCTCTTTGAGAACAAAGGACCACAATAGGCCAACCAACCATAAATATGTATTTTTTGTATGTGTATGGGGGTAAATGCCTTCAAGGAGCATGCAATCTATGGGGAAAGTAATACAGAAAACCAAATTCAAAGTAATTTCCAGAGAAAGGGCACTGGGGAAGGAGGGGAAGGGATGAAGAAGAATCAGGCTACAAGAGAAGAAATCTCATCTACAGTATTCTCCAAACTCATACAGGTCATATCTGAGATGGTATCTCCAAATGTTTTTCTTTCTTTCTCTTCTTCCTTCCTTTCTTTTCTTTTCTTTTCTTTTCTTTTCTTTTCTTTTCTTTTCTTTTCTTTCTTTCTTTCTTTCTTTCTTTCTTTCTTTCTTTCTTTCTTTCTTTCTTTCTTTCTTTCTTTCTTTCTTTCTTTCTTTCTTTCTTTCTTTCTTCCTTCCTTCCTTCCTTCCTTCCTTCCTTCCTTCCTTCCTTCCTTCCTTCCTTCCTTCCTTCCTTCCTTCCTTTCTTTCTTTCTTTCTTTCTTTCTTCCTTCCTTCCTTTCTTTCTTTCTTTCTTCCTTCCTTCCTTCCTTTCTTCCTTTCTTTCTTTCTTCCTTTCTTCCTTCCTTTCTTTCTTTCTTTTTTTCTTTCTTTTCTTTCTTTTCTTTCTTCCTTCCTTCCTTTCTTCCTTTCTTCCTTTCTTTCCTTCCTTTCCTTCTTCCTTTTTCTTTCTTTCTTTCTTTCTTTCTTCCTTTCTTTCTTTTTCTTTCTCTTTCTTTCTTTGCTGAGGCAATTGGGATTAAGTGACTTGCCCAGGATCAGCTAGTTGGTACAGTGGATAGCACACCAGCCCTGAAGTCAGGAGGACTTTATTTCAAACCTAGCCTCAGATACTTAACAATTCCTAGCTGTGTGACCCCAGATCTTACTCATATGAACTATTACTGAGCCCCCACCACCCTCAGAGACAAATACAGTTGAATTTCTTCACACATATACACACACACACACTCACACTATCTTTATTCCTACTGAATTTCATCTTCTTAGATTCAGCCCATCATTCTAGCCTGTCAGAATCTTTTTATATCCCAATGGCACCATCTAACAGATTCATGATTCCCCCCCAGCTACGTGCCATCAGCAAGTTTGGTTACCAGGCCATCAGCGGCTTCCCCCAAGCTGGTGCTTCTCGCCCTGCCAGTCTTAGACCTTCCAAGCCCAGAAGTTAATAACAGAAGTCAGAGAATTCTATGCCCACCAAGGAGCGTCACCTTAATCTTTATTTAGCACCATCAAAATATGCAGCATGAATAGCAGGCTTTGTGTTAACAGCTTTCTATGACTGATGCTTCATTTGTGCCTGATTAGGAAAAGAAGAAAAAAGTTCCAGCCTCGTGGAATGAAATGCAGCTTCTTCCCCTGGTGGATTTGTGGGTACCTATTCGTTCTGAGCCCCCAGATTTGTCAGAGGAAACAGTGAAGTTCTTGATGTGCTTTCCTATCACGTATGCTTAGGAAAATTGATTTCTTTTCCCATTTGTCCCATTGAATTAAAAATACAAAACGAGCTAGATATGGACCCCAACTGGCAGGGACCAGGCTGTAAAGAACTAGAAAAGCAAAGTTGAGGAAACCGTATTTTATCCTGGAGGCAATGGAGAACAGAAAGATGATGTGGTCAGAAATGGGTTTTAAGAAAAGAATTTGACAGTTGATTGAAGGATGGATTGGAGGGGCAGAGATTGGCATCCAGGAGACCCAACCAAAGATGAAGACCACTGAAGAAATATCCCAGGGCAGAGGGCAGGAGGACATAACTGAGGTAATCGTTAGGCAAGTATAAGAGGAAGGAAACCAGAAAGGATGAATTGGAAAGGGAATGAAGAAGTAAACCCGGATGCTATTTTTTTTTTCTGAAGCAATCAAGGTTAAGTGACTTGCCCAGGGTCACACAGTTAGGAAGTGTTAAGTGTCTATGGTCATATTTGAACTCAAGTCCTCCTGAATTCAGGCTTATGCTCTATCCACTGCACCACCTAGCTGCCCCGGATGCTGTTCTTTGTGATGACCCAGGCTAGCTGGTTGTGATCACAGCTTCCCTTTCTGAATGCTCAGAAACCTTCCTTTTAATTATTCATTCTAGAACCTTGATATAAAATGAAGTCAAACTCTCTGGCTTACAGTATAACAAATATGCCTCCTTTTCCTTCTAAATTTACTTAATGGTTACAAATGAAATTGTATGGTACTTCTGAGGCATAAGGTTTATAATATAAACAACTAGGTACGACCATGTTCCATTAAACTAGACTTTTAAAACCCTCTACAATTATGTGGAAAGCCACATTGTAAAACAACTGTTGTTTCTAAATTCGTTCCATTTTCTTTAGCAAATTAATAAGGAAACAAAATGTAATCGCCTTAAATATTACCTTAAACCAAATCTTTTCATAGACTGGCAATGTTAGGTTTTTCTGCCACGCTATCCTTTTATATTTTTCATGAACAAAACCTCTTACTTAACTAAAAATAACTTATAAATCACAACTATATCCATGCCCTAGGGCAACTAGGGGCACCATGGGCCACTAAGGGGCATGGATCACCGGATCAGAAGTCAGGAAGGCCTTGAGTTCGAATTTGACAGAAGTCCGATGAAACTGATGGATCCCTGCTCAAAATGATTTTTTAAATAAACAGGATAAAAATACAGAGGAAGGGGTATTTTTCCCTATCCAAATTCCCTATCGGATTATGAATTCTTATTCTATGTCTCTCCAAGCAGCTCAGGAAGCTGAAGGAAAAATAATTATGCTCTTTACTATCCCAGTTCTTTCCTGATCAGAGGGTCTGCTTAGGGAAATGTTTTCCCTTTACAAAGGACTAATCCGTCTTGCATCAAGTCGATCTAAGCCAGAGCATCACGGAAAGCTAAATCTGGATTCACTCCCATGACTCGGGGCTGCCCCTGAAAAAGCAAAACCTGTTGCTCTGGGTGGAACTGAGTAGGGGGGCAAGCTATCATGACCCCATTTCAAATAACCAGAATGTGAAATGGCATTGATTGTAATTACTACCTCTCTAATAGTTGAGCAGGCAGACTCCTTACAAGATCCAGGGAGATTTCATGAAAAAAGACGGATCAGAGAGATGTTCAGAACAAAGGAAAAAAAGTTTAAGACAAAGAAAGGGAGGTTGGGGATGGAGGAAGGAAGGAGAACAGGAAGGTCCATTCCAGATATAAAAAAAAAGATGAGAAAAAAGGTTCAGATAAGGCAAGATGGAGAGAGGGGGTCAAGTTGCCTCTTCCAGGAAGCCAGAGCTTTATTATGGAAGTCTAGGCAAAAGGTGATGAAATCCTGAAGTTATAAGAGATGAAAGGAGGACTAGAGAGCAAAACAAAGAGGTCTCAAATAGAGAGCCTGGAACAGAAGAGGGAGGGAAGAAGGAAAACATCCAGAGTTCTCCGGATCATTGATGGAAGGCAAGCCCTTGGGCCAATTCCCTGACTTCATAGAAAAGAAAGATGGAGGAGGAGGAAGGGGGAGGGGGTGGGTGTAAGTGGAGGGAAAGAATGGTCCAGTGCCTTCCTTCAAGGTCACCCTTTCCACTGTGCCAGACTGACTGTAGCCAAAGGGAAAGGAGGCTTGGTAAGGCAAGTGGGAGAGATGAGGAAGTGGAGGGGCAGATCTGGGGAGTAAACAGACATTCTGAGCTTTAAATGACAATGGAAGGTCCAACTGTCCAACAGGCCATTTCTTCACACAGATGTCCACATGTACCTACGGGGAGGAAAGGAAGCTGGCTTTTCCTAAGCACTTCACAAATATTCACTCATCAATCCTTCCAACAAGTCGGGGAGGTCTTCATTATCATTATCCCCATTTTACTGCTGAGGAAACTAAGGCAGTCCGTGGATAACTGACCTGCCCATACCCAGCTCCTAAGTGTTGACTGGAGCTCAGGTCTTCCTGACTCCCAGATGCTTGTGGATGATACCAGGGAAAGTGATGGGGGAGATAAGACGATGGAGTTATCTGCAAGGATGTAACAACTCCAGTTATAAACATGAAGGAGATCACCAATGGGAGAAGAAAAAGAGGTCTTGGGAAGCAGCCACATTTAGGGAATAGGAGGAAAGGGAGCAAACTACAAAAGTGGGTGGTCTCCAGAAATTTTCTAGATCAGCTTGCTAAGCTTCAAGCCAGCCATGATTAAAAACAAAATAATGGTCCCTGTGAACCTTAGTCACAATTGTCGATATTTCCTAAATAACTCATTTATAAAGGGAGTTCCTTCTTGCTGCCTACAGAGAAGATTTCCCAAACAGTAATGCACGCTCATTTACACTTGTGAGCCCACTGGACCTGACTCGTCCCCTCCAGACACAAGCAAACCTAGCTGCTCCTCAGACACACTTTCGAGAAGAAAATCAAGTTTTCTTGTAAATTTGTCTGAATTTCATTTTGGCCAAATCCTCCCTCTCCCTCTCTTCCCCAATTTGCAAATGATTCTCTTTTTCAAAGGCTTATGGGGAAGCAAGGGTAACAACCCTAAATATCTTCACTGATAATTAAGGGGTGGGGGGGGAAGTGGGCTTTCTTTTGGTAGAACTTCACTTCAAAGCAAATATTGTGATTTTTTTCCAACAGAGAAATAAATCCATAATGGTAACAGATACACACTTCCCTGGAATTACTAGGCCAAAGCTGCCCATTTAAGGGGTCTTATAAGAACTACTGTCAGAATGTGAAAAGTTCAAAGAAGCCTGAGCTATTTGAGCAGTCATGGTAAAGATGACAAATCCTGATGGAATGGGGCCTGGGGAGAGAGAAGAAAAGAAAAGGGGGAGGGGGAGGAGAGCCACGCTATGGAAGAGGGAGAACTCAACTGTGATTTCCATGCATTGCTTTCCAAGGCCTTCCAAACACTAATTAATTAAAGATGGAAGGACTGGGATCCCTGATACATTCAGCGGGTAGAATTCCAGATGACTAATGATACAATGACAGGAAGATACAGACACCTGACAGATGACTTTCCAAAGACGGCCTCCTGATTCTATTACTGGGCTCAGAAGAAAACAGGAAGAACAACAGAAAAAATGAAACTTGAGGGGGGGGGGGAAAAAAAACTTAGAAAAAAACTCTTTGACCAGTAAGCCATGGAAAAAAAAAATTAAATTAAGAAATAAAAAAAATAAAAACACCCAATGCTGGCTTTCATTTGAAATATACCTTTCATTGCCATGGTTTCTTTTAATCTGAGTGCACAGTGAGCTCTCCAAAATATCCTATTTTTAAACACATATACAAACGCCCCCAAGCAAATAATTACTTTTCCTGTTTACTTAAAGGAATTACAAAGGATTTCCTGCCAACATGATTTTCAAATTAGAGTGGGGGGTGGGGGGGAGCAGGATCTGATGATTCCTTGTTTCCCCTGCCTCAGGAAATGGAACTGATTTTGCTTTTTATACTCATTTTAAATATTAATAAAACGCTGAGCGCTGGTCTGTGGGACTAAGGTGGGGGGGAGGATGAGGATGCAAAGGAAAACAAAGCTGAAACAAGAATTTAATCAAATATGGTGTCTTCCCCAAGTCATCTGTTTGATGATTCTCGAGGGCCCAACGGGATCTCTTTGCAATCTTTTTGACCAGTGTCTGAAAGCCTGGCAAGTCCCCAAACCCGCTCCGTTAGTAGTCGCTGAAGGGAAAGACACAATAGCATAAAGCGAATTTGCCGTCTCCATCCTTCGGAATTCCTTGTAGGAATTTTAAGTACGCAGGAAATCCCACCCTGCCTTAAGTGTGAAGAACAGCTGGGTTCCAGAGCAGGAGCCCGGCTTTCCTGATGGGCCTAACGCACCCTTCCCCGGCTGCCTCACCTGGCCTGGCTCTTGGCCACACTTGTACAGGCCAGCTGGGGGACACAAATCTGGGCTCCGAAGGAAAACTATCCACAATCCTGCTCGCTCCCTGGGCCAATAAACCTCTTGGCAGAAAACAAGTCGCTATCCATTTGCACGGTCTATTTGTAGGTTCCTAGTCCGCATCCATTTACTGAGGGCCCAGGCAAGACAAACAGCAAATAAATAGCTTTTAAGAGAAAAGTTCAGGAAGTCCCGTGTCAAAGCGCTATCTCCCTTTCTGATCTCGCTGCCTCTAATTGAAGAAAATTGGCGGCCCACTTAAAGAAGTCTCTGTTTCAGGTTGATTCATTATGGGACATCTCTTCCAGCCTTCCTGCCTCCAGGCTGTGTCCCCTCTCTAATTTATTCTGTTTCCCCCCCCCCCCACTCTCAAAGACAGACCTTCCCCGGGTCACTTCTCTGCTCAAGAAGGAACAAATGAAAAAAAAAAAAAAAAAAAAAGTATCAGGCCCATAGTTTGTGCCAGGCAGACAAAGCAGCTGAGGACAAGATCCATGAGGATGGACGGGTGGATCCCATGGAAAAATGAAATACCTCTGCCCCATTTGGAGGAGCCTCTTGGGGATACACCCAATATGGCGGCCAGGAGGCAGAGAGCTGAGGTAGAGGGGGTCAGCCGGTATGACCCTTCCAGAAACAATGATAAAATCCATTGGTTACGGTGCCCAGAGTCAGCCTTGGGAGGAAGAGGGAGACTTCCACTCTGGCAGAGCCAACAAAGCCCAGAGCGAATGATAAAAGGGGCAGGTGTGGTCCGGGCTACCAACACAGAGCAGTCCAGCTGAGTCCGTAGCCATTCATTCAGCAGTCAATAACAATAACACTTATAGGACACTCACAAGTGCCAGGCACTTTGCAAATATTACCTCATTTGATCTTCACACAACCCTGAGGAGGGGCTGGTATCCTCCCCATTTTTATGGTTAAGGAAACAGGGGTTAAATAACTTGTCCAAGGTCACCCTGGGCTGGCTTTTAACTCCCCAGTTGCAGACCGGGTGCTCTGCCTACCGAGCCACCCAGTTGCTTCCATA
Organism: Sminthopsis crassicaudata; assembly: GCF_048593235.1. Lineage (NCBI taxonomy): Eukaryota > Metazoa > Chordata > Mammalia > Dasyuromorphia > Dasyuridae > Sminthopsis > Sminthopsis crassicaudata. Next base: position 750,766,821 of record NC_133617.1, on the reverse strand, counting down.
ATACAGTTAAAGGGCTGGCATTCCAGGCCAAAGTGGGCGACGGACAGGGAGAAGACCTCATCTAGAGAGTGGAAGAAACAGGCTCTGAATGCTAATCACCAAAGCCCACCTCAAGGCTTTCAAGGCCTTCCATGGCGTGATTATCCCACTCACACATTTAATCCTGTCTATGACGGGCGGTGGGAAGGGGGGGCTGCTGGTGATGACATTCAGAATTCTTTGGACATGATAAAGCCCTTTCCTTATTGGAAGGCCTTGGCTGCTTATTAAATTTCTTATGAAATATATTTGTATACATCCCAGGTTATTAGAAATGGCACCGATATTATTGATCACCACTTTTTAGTGAGCTGGAGGCCATAGAATCACCAAGTCTGCCTCTGAAGGCCGACCGAGCTCGGCGCCAGCCCTTCCTGCCTGGCTGACTCTCTGCAAACCACTTCGCTGCCCTGACCTTTAGTCCCTAAAATGAGGACTAAAACCAGGAGCTAACTCTGGTCTGGTGACCGCCTCCACAGAGAAGGGGAAGGGGCGTTCTAGAGCTGGGAAGTTCCGGGCTTCCCAGAATGCTTAGAAAACTCACCTGGTGCTCCCTCTCCCTAAATGTATTCAGAGTGGATGTGCTTCAAACGCTCCTCTGCCAGCACCAGCACTTTCTAACATATGGTTCGTTTTGTGTTTTGCTTATTGATCTTTAAAATAAAATGTTAAGATTTCCATTTATCAGTGGATAGAGTGCTGGCCCTGAAGTCAGGAGGACCTGAGTTCAAATCCAGCCTCAAATTCTTAACACTTTCCAACTGTATGACTCTGGGCAAGTCACTTAACCCTAATAGCCTCAGCAAAAGATAAAATAAAATAAAGCAAAGATTTCCCTTTATCATTAGGTAAAATGATGTTCTACAACTGGAAAAGCAAATGGTCTCCAGCTTGCCATGCAGGGAGGGCCATCCAGACCCCCTGACTCAGGCCTTAGCAGGCTGGGTTTTCAGCTTTACCCGGGGCACCTTACACGGGTCTGGACTTTTTCCCCCACAATCTGGCAGTAAAGGGGCCTTTCTTCACTGGGGGCCAGTGAGATTCCTGGCCTCCAACCTCCTTATGGGGAGGCACTAAAGCACAGAGATGTCCCCACTTGTACTATCAGTTCTGACCCTATACTTGCCAAGAAGCTGGTGCATAGAGCACTGGGCCTGCAGGCAGGAAAACCTGCATTCAAATCCAGCTTCAGACATTTATTATCTGCGTGATCCTGGATAAGTCACTTACCGTGTTTACCTTAATTCTTGGCCAAGAAAACTCCCCCAGAAGGTACAGTCCACATGTCCCACCTGAGCAAGTTCAAACCAATGCTTGACCTGGGCCATCCTGCCTCCAAGGCCGCTGCTCTGCCCACCGGACCACACCATTGGCCTTTCTCTGTCCCTTCAAAGTCTACTTGGGGAAGCCTTGCAGCAGCCCCCTGCCTCTGTCTAGATGGAAAAGTCCCAGTAATTGAACCCATGGACCAAGCAGGTAGCTCATTCCTAGAGCCTTAGTGATCGGGGTCAAGGCCCGAGCTTTCAGGATAGGCCCGTTGGGTGGGCCGGCGGCCAGTGTCCAGCCTGTTTACACGAGGGAATATGTCACCTAGGGGTCCAGAATGCAATACCCTCTGCTTGACGATGAGCCTCCTCCCGGCTCCATCGCTGTGCGGAGCAAATGCAGACTATATATGAAAATTCTCCTTGTATCAGATCTCTAACCATCGGCTGTGACCTAGAGACAAAAAAGAAAAACGGGATCCAAGGCCTCTGGCCCAGTGCACGGAGCCTCTTGTCTGTATAAAGCAGGACTTTCAGAGACAAGGGTGAACTCCTCCATGAAAGAAGGAAATCAGCCATTGGAGGGCAGTTCCAGGGCCTAAGCGTGGGATGCCGGGGTCTGGAATCCCATTTGCCGCCCCATCCCGGAGATCCACTTGGCAAGTCCCAGAAGCTCTCCATTTCTGGGGCAGTGGTCAGTGTCAATGACAGAACTGGGGCCCCATCCACAGAGGGAAGGGTTTTTCATACCAGGAGTTCATGTCCATGAAATTATAGATGCAAATGAGAACTCACCTGTCATCTCCCCTCCCAGAAAGTGAGCCCCTAGACAGTTCGTTTGTCCCAGTACCCCCAGCACCTCTTCCGGGGCCGGCGCCCAACATGACTGGGCCTATGATTTTACTAATGGGGGAACCTCAGCCACTCTCTCCCCCAAGGAAGACCATAGTTTACATATAGTAACAGAGCCTTGCCCACGGTCACTGGGACTCTCTCTAGCTGATCCTGGGTGGGCTTTGTCCAGTGGTTTGTATCCCACCTTCCTCATTAGAACAGGAGCTCTTTGAAGGCAGGAATTGGTTGTTTTTTTCCTTTCTTTAAACCCCCAAGGCTTAGCACCGAGCTGGGCACATAGTAGCTGTTTAATAAATCCTTGTTGACTTGATAGGTAGACTCAAATAATGAACCCGATATAAGATAAAATTGAAAAGGAATCAAAGTAAAACCTTATACATGGATTAAAAGAAAGCCATTTCACAAGTAAACAAGTTCCTTGCCTGAAAAAGATCTCGAGTTCTGAGTGGACTGCAAATAAACTGAGAAATGCCCGAACTACTATTACTATTGCTATAATTGATTATTGTATTATCTATTTTAAAAGGCTGTGAAATAGGAAGCTTTTTAAAATGTCTTTTGCCATGGAGATCATCCTCCTCACTCAATAATCTTTAGTGGCTCCCAATTACCTTTAGAGGCAAATAGAAGTTGCTTGCTCAGCGTTTCAAGTTCTTCCCAGTGGGGCCCTTTCCTACCTTCCCATGAATTCTGCAGGGACAATGGCCTCCGCACACATGGGCTGCCCGCCACACTCTTCTAGGCTGGACCCTGGTCTCCCAAGCTAATGCGTGGCCCTCAGGCCTGGCTTTCTCCAAGGCTCTCCAAACTCCACCTCTTACCACAGGGTCCTCCTCCCCCCCCTCCCGAGATCATCTTCCACTGGCTCTATATGGACCAATTGATTGATTTTCCCAGTTAGCACGCAGACTCCCTGAAATCAGAATTTAGCACATGCCGGGCACCTGAAAAATACTTGTTGGTTGATTCCCTAGATTCTAATTCTGGCTCTGTCCCTTACATCCTGTGTGAACTTGGGTAAAACCCTGGACTCAATGGCTTCTGAGGTTCCACCCCACTCTCAATCTACATGGTGCTGATCCCTCGGGTCTCCCATTGATAAGAGCCAAGTGCAGTCAGCACTCCAGATTCTCCCTCTGGGGTCAGAGGGCCCTGGACTTGGGATCTTTTCCTCCTCTGGACAAGCTTCCTCCCATCCCTCACTTGGCCAGGATCCTGGGAGTTCTCTCTCATCCTCTCAACTTGGAGCAACCTCCAGGCTTCCCCTGTGCGGGCATTTTTTCCCACCCCAGCTTTTTTTGTCTAACTTATACCTTCATTTTCTCTTTCCTAAAATGGAGTAACTTCAGGGTAGGGTTTTTTCCTTTTCTCACCACAGGAATCTCGAGCTTAATGACTCTGATTGCTCTTCCATGACTCATGGAGGCCCCTGCCCACAGCTAGGGACCAAGCCCAGCACACTTTCCTTATTGGTTCAAATGTTCTTTGTTCTAGGAAGCAGACAGTTGGAAGAGCCAAAGCTCGACCCTCCCATCTCACCTCGATGAGGTATTTGCCAGCCTGCATGAAAAATGCCCATTCCAAATGCCATGGCTAGCTTTCCACCTCCCTCAACCTCATTCGATCTTTCTAACTTTTCTCTTAATTCTACGTATGTGTTATGCTTTTTTAATTCGATTCGTCAACATTGACTAATTCGTATCAGTGGAGAAGGATAAAAAATAAAAAGGAAACAGTCTCTTCCCTCAAGAAGCTTACACTCTATCAGAGTGGGCGTGGAAGTGGGGAAAAACTCATCAAACATGACTAGACAGGGCACTGACCTGAAACCAGGAAGACCTCAGATAGTTATTATTATAGCGATGTGAGCCTGGGTAAGTCCCTTTATCTCTCAGCCTCAGTTTCCTCATCCGGAGGGATCATAACAACACCCACCTCACAGGGTTCTTTTCAAGAAAGTGAAAAGCCTTAATAATAATAAATATTATCTATATTTTATATATTATATTATTTATATATTATTATATCATGTTATAATATTATATTATATATATATGTATTTATGTATATATATTTACATACATATTTATATGTATATTAATAAATAATAATAAACCTTAAAGCTCTACATAAATGTTAGTTATTATTAATATTATTTTTAAACCAGTGATCGATGATCAGGGCTTAGTGCATGCAATCATATGCAATCATGGGCATTAGGGAAAACTTGATAGCGACCTGGCAGAAACAAGGTATAGACTAATATCTCGCACCATACACCCCAAGTCAATCTCTAAACGATGTAGAACTTTGACATAAAGGATGAAATCAACAAATTAGAGAAACAAGGAAGAAATTAATTCTCGGATCCATGTTTGCGGTCTAACACGTGAGAGAGAAAAATCACAGGAGATACATTGGAAAGTTTTAGTTATATAAAATTTAAAAGTTTTGCACAACAAAACCAGTGCAGCTAAAACTAAAGGAAGATAGACGACGGGGGAGGAGGAGAATCCTTGCACAAAATTTCCCTGTAAAAGATCTGGTTTTTATAATTTATAAGGATCTGGTTTAAATTTATAAGAGGAGGAACTATTTCGATTGATAAACAGTCAAAAGTCTAGGAAAAGGCAGTTTTCTAAGGAAGAAATCCAAACTATCTATAGTCATATGGTTAAAAAAAAAAAAAAAAAAAGAGGGGGTAAGGGAGAAAAATGCTCCAAATCACTAATAATTAGAGGATTGCAAATTAAAACAACTGTGAAGTTCAACTCCTCACGCAGCACATCGGCAAAGTTGGGGAAAGAAAACTGGAGGGCTGTGGGAAAACAGGCACGTTAATGCAACGATGGTGGATCATGAACTGGTCCAGCTCTTCTGGAAAGAATTTGAAACTCCACCCAAAGAGTTACTCAACTTGCCTGCCCTTTAACCTAGTAAAGTCGAGAGGAAGACTATGCTAGGAACTGGAGGCGCTACCTGAGCTGGGTCTTGGAGGATGCTGGTCTTCTAAGAAGGGGGTGGAGGTGGTGCTCTCATGAGGGGATCCCCTATTTTCCTCAGACACACCCCCAATTCTCTCCTGAGGACTCCCCTGGGTCCTCACACACACTCACTCACTCTCTCATGAAGGGGAGCGCGCTGAGGGCTGAGCCCACCTGATCCCACCACCTTGAAGACCACGCTGCCATTCTGGTGATTCCCATTTCCCGACCCCAGGTCCCTGGACTCCGGATGCCTCGAGGATCTGGCTCCACGGTGAAGAATCCGGAGGAATCACTCCAGCCCGGCCTCCTTGCAGAGCCAGAAACAAACCAAAAACTATGAATATTCCAACGGTGATTATTACAGAGAAATTCTCCGCTGGAGAATCAAGGAGCCACAAAGGGAAGGAGGGCCAGCGGGCACCCCTGCACCCCGAGTGGGTTCCCTGGCGACCCGGCTCCGAACCCTGGCACTGCCGTTCAGCTCCTGGGCAACGTTGGACAGGCAACTGATGAGAGACGTCAGGGCGGTTCCCATGGCGGCTCATGGACGTAACCCCATTACGGGCCATGGGCCATGGAGCCCGAACTACCATGAGGTCAGAGCTTTAGAGCCTCAGAGGGGAGTCTGAGCCTTGTGACTCCAAATCCATAAGACGAGGGGCTTGGAGGCTAATAATAAACTCCAAAGGCCCTTCCTGGTCTAGACCCTGTGATGTGATGGCAAATGATGATAATTATAACAATGATGAAGGTGCTGAGGATGGATCCATAGGTAGCAAAGGTCTGCAAAGTGTCTTACAAATATTATTCCATTTGACGGCCGCCATAAGTGTGGGAGGTGGGTGCTCCCCTGTTTAACGGGGAGGGTCTGAGGCAAACACCGGTGCACGCTGTATGACTGGCCCGGCTCACACAGCCAGGAGGCGCGAGGCAGGATTTAGGCGCGGTTTTTCCCGACTCTGGGCCCGGCCCTCTAACCACTGCACCCCCGGCGGTCTCCGTCTTGGCTCTTGGACTAGCTGTGACCTTGGCTCTCAGCTGCTCCCTACAAGATGAGGGAGCTGGGACGCGGCCCCTCCAGCTCTAAGCCACCCACAGGAGCCCAGGGTGCGGGCAGGACTGGCACCCAGCTCCCCCCACCCAAACCCAGGTCCTTGCAGGACGTGGCCCCTCCGAGGTGATGGAAAGCGTTCCACTCGGAAGGACCCGGAGATCCTGTTTAAAAGCCAAGGAGAACGTTGCAGCTTTTGGCTGATAAAGATCCAGAACGATGAAGTGGAGGACGGTCTTTTGTGTGAGGAACGGGAGTATTCATGCAGCCAGGTCAGTGAGAGGAGCCCATGACCGAGGGGCGGCGGCGAGAGCCGGGCCCCAAGCTGGCCTGGTGGCTCGGCAGCCCGGGTCCGGCCGGGCTGAGTGGGGGGACGCACCCACAGGACAGAGCGGGGAAGAGGGGGCCCCGAGGACCAAGCCCCGACAAGGCAGACGGCACCGCCGGGACGGCACCGCCGGGACGGCACCGCCAGGATGGCACCGCCGGGACCGCCCGGCCTTCCTTCCCTCTCCCGGACGCACAGAATCACCAGCCCCTGGGGCAGGCGGGACCCAGTCCTGCCCGAATTAGAATCTGCTCCGGGAACCTCGGGCCACATTTGCCACGAGCCCTCCCTGCGGTGCCTCGTCCATCCCACCCATATCGCGGTCGTCCGGACTTGTCTGTGTGTCCCTCCCGGCTGACTCAGGCCTTCCTTGTACCCACAGGGCCTGACACATAGTGGGTGCTTCACAAATATATGATGCCTGACTAACAGAGTCTGAGGATACAAAGACAAAAACCCCAAAGCCCTTGGGAAACCGGCCAAAAATACATGGAAGAGGGGCCGCCAGGGGGCGCAGTGGAGAGAGCCCCAGCCCTGAAGTCAGGAGGACCCGAGTTCAAGTCCTACCTCAGACACTCAACACTTCCTGGCTGCGGGACCCTGGGCAAGTCACTTAACCCCGATGGCCCCAGCCAATAAATAAGTAAAAAAGTGAATGAATGCATGAATAAACAAATAAATAAAGGGAAGATCCCCTCTGGGGGGAGGAGGTGCTAGAGGTTCCTCGGTTGTATGTCGGCCCCCCAGCACTATCGGCCAGGAGCACATCCCCTCCTCCCGCCTGGACGTCCCCTCGCGAGGACCAAGGTCCGTTACCATGGCAGCTCACCTCCTCTGGGTGCCCTCCCCTCCCCCTCCCCAGAGGCTCCAGCGTCCTAGTAATTCTCGGCAAGGCAGCTATTCCTCAGCCTGGGCCCAGTGACCCCGAACCGGGCCAGACTTCCTTAACCGCCCCCAAAAGGGGAGGACGTGAGCTCGGCCTTCCACAAGATCAAAGCTGCCCTGAGCAAATTCAAACAAACCGGACGGCTGTGGCGGCCGCGAATTAGATCAACCGTCTCTGTCCCCTCCCCCTCCGCGGCCTCCCTTTCCCTGCCCCCCCAGCTCAGAAAAAGGCCACTTTCTTCCTGGAATCCTCTCCTTATTAATAAGATGGAATGAAAGAGGGAAAATGGCAACAAACTTTTGTCTGAAAAAAAAATCCAAAATGGAAATAAACTCTCCAGCTCCAGAATTCCGCCCGTTTCCTTGAGCGGCTCCGCTTCGTGGCGCCCACCCGGGTCCGGGACTCACTCAGCTCACAGCCTGCCCCCTCCCCCACCCACGGGAACAGCAGAGCCCTGGAAGGGGGGGGGAGGGGGGGTCCTCGGACTGCGGCTGCCGCACCTCTTCGGCCCCTTCAGTGCCGGGACCCCCGGGAAGAGCTGATCAGATTTCTTCTGGAAATAAATGTGACCTCTGCCCCCCTCCCCCCACAAAGTAATCCTTCAAACATCCCCGATCCAAAAGATACATGGAGAATGGGCGCTCTCTCTCCTTCCATCTCCTCTTTCTCTCTTTTCCTTTCTTTCTCTGTCTCTCTGTCTCTATCTTCTCTTCCTGTCTCTGTCTCTGTGTGTGTGTCTCTGTCTATCTTTCTCTCTATATATATATATATCTCTGTGTGACTGTCTCTTGTTTCTGTCTCTGTCTTTCTTTGTGTACCTCTCTCTCTCCTTCTCTGTGTGTCTCTGTCTCTCTGTCTCTATCTCTGTCTCTGTGTCTCTGTCTCTATCTCTCCCTCTCTGTCTCTCTGTCTCTCTCTGTCTCTATCTCTCTGTCTGTCTCTGTCTCTCTGTCTCTCTCTCTGTCTCTCTCTGTCTCTGTCTCTGTCTGTCTCTCTATCTCTATTTCTCCCTCTCTGTCTCTGACTGTCTCTGTCTGTCTCTGTCTCTCTCTGTCTCTCTCTCTCTGTCTCTGTCTGTCTCTGTCTGTTTCTGTCTCTCTCGGTCTCTCTGTCTCTCTATCTCTATCTCTCCCTCTCTGTCTCTGTCTGTCTCTGCCTGTCTCTGTCTGTCTGTCTCTCTCTATCTCTGTCTCTCTGCATACCCATCCCCCCACACACACACATCCGCGTCCCTGTATACGCTGTGGAGACGCTGTGCATTGTGGGACAAGCAGGAGGGCCGAAGCGCGGCCCGGACCGGCTCCGTCTCCTTCCTGGCTCTCCCCGGAGCTCCGTCGGGACACGGGTTTAAGGGCCTGGCTCCGCCTGACAGGCCGGACTTGGCCGCTTGCTGCGATCAGCCGCAGTGAAGGGCCCTGCGCAGCCGCGGCCTCGGGTTTGCTTTTAAGCTAATGAAAGCGCTCTCAATGACAATCGGCCTGGAGCAGAGCGCGGCCCGTTTCGGGATTACAAGAGTGACATCTAGCGGCCACGCTCCCGAACAGCAGCCCTTGGGCTTCCCCCAGAGGCAGGGCCCGGATGGGCCTTTTCAGGCAGGTGCGGAGCCCAGGCTCCCGGGCCCCTGGGGAAGGAGGGGCCCCGGGCCGTCTCTCAGGGCGCCCCCTGCGGCCGGCAGGGGGACCCCTGGGCTCCATCTGACTCTTGCCTTGACTCCAGTTTCAGGGCTCTATAAACTTTGTGCCCATCGGCAAGTTTCTAGTCCGAGGCCTCAGTTTCCCTCTCTGTAAAATTGAGAAATGGCCGCCGGCTCCAGCTCCAACCTGGTCCCCGGAGGGTTTGGGCAGTCCGGGGAGATGGCTCCCCCCCAATGTGCTTCCTCCGGCCCCACTCCCACCCCGGAGTCGGGCTTCTGCGTGAGGAGGAGGAAGTAAGTTTCACAAGGGCCGCAGGTTGAAATAGCCCCGCGCCAAACTGCTCGGGGGCGATCCCCCCCCCATCACTGGGATCTCCCCTCTCTCGGGGTCCCCCTGCTGGCAGACAGTGAGAGGCCAGGCCCCTTCTGTACCGTCACGTGACAGGAGGGCAACCAACCAAGAGGCCGTCCCAGAGAACCAAGTGGCCAGTGAGAGGCCAGAGAAGTGGCCCGGTCCCTGCTGAGGGCAGCCGAACCTCACTCAGGGCGTCGCAGGCCTCGCCCCCCATTTCACCCTTTAACGATTCCCCACCAACAACTAACTGTGTCAGGCTGGGAATTAGAGTTTTTAAAAGCTGAATAAAAAGGGCCGCTAGGGGGCGCGGTGGAGAGAGCCCCAGCCCTGGCGTCAGGAGGACCGAGTTCTAATGTGGTCTCTGACACTTAACCCTCCTGGGGGTGAGACCCTGCGCAATTAGCTCACCTGCCTCAGCCAGAAATGAATAAATGAATGAATAAACAAATGAAGTGAATTAGGAAAGAAACCCTTGTGCACAGAAATCACGTGAGACGAGCCTAACTTGTCTTACAAGAACCACAGATGGTTTACTGAGGAGAGCAACGGGAGAGGGAGAAGAGAACCGGGATCTCCTCCCCGGCACCGGACCGAGCGGCCTCGGGGCCAGGGAAGAGGTGAGGGAGAACAGGAAGAGAAAGAAAAGAAAGAGATAAAATGGAAGAGAGAGAAGGATGAAGGAAGACAGGGAGGAGGAAGAAGAGGTGAAAATGATAGAGGAAGCAAGGAGGAGGAGGCGGCGAAGGAGAACCGGAAGAGAAAGCAAAAAAGAGGATGTAAAGAAGAGAGGGAAGAAGGTGGAGGAGGCGAAGGAAGAGAAAGGAAAAAAGAGGAGGAGAAGGAAGTAAAAGGTAGAGGAAGATGGGGAGAAGAAGAGTGGAGGATGAAGGGGAATGCAGGAGGTGGAGAAGGTGGGAGAGGGCCAAGAGAGGCGGGTCAGGCCTGGGGATGGCAGGAGCTGAGCAGGCCAAGAGCCAGCGGAACCTCAGCGACCCCTCCCTCCCTTTATCCGGAGGCGGTGACTCGGCCAAAGTGACACTGAGGCTCATGGGGGAGACTGGAACCCACCGGTGAGAACATTCCATCAAATGCTGGAGATAATGGAGCTCAGTAGAGAGGAGCCGGCCAAAAGAACAATGGCCCAGAAGGACAACCGAGTCCAAAGGGAAGAAGATGCGGGGAAGTGAAGAGACAACCTGGAGCTGGCTCTCACCAATAAGGATCCAGCAGGTTTTCAGAATGAAAGACGGGATTTCCTGCACTCTTTGGAACTTGAAAAGGAGCAGAAGAAACCAGCAAACGGTCTGACAAAGCCCTGGATTTTAGGAGGGCAGATTTCAAAATGTTCAAAGAAAAACTGGATCCAGTTCCAAGGAGAGCAAGCCGATTACTTCTTTTTTTTTTCTATACAAAATCATATCATCTACAAACATCTGTGTTCATGCCTTTTTGTAGAGGTTTATTCCCTTAATTATTTTCTCATGCTTTAAGTCATTTCAATAAGGGAAATAGAAAAAATTATATGATTATGTTAATATGATTATCTCAATTGTTGGAATAGTTTATGAATCTGTGAGCTTGGAGTATTGAGAGAGGACAAAGATCCTGAAGACAGCAGCAGGGGTGCCGCGGGGGCAGTCAGTGGCAAAGAGCTGGGGGGGGGGGGGGGCGGGCTCAGGTTCCAGGTGAGCACATGGGATGTCCACAGAGACAGGTGTAGACCAGACTTTCTACCTTCACTGCTCCTGTGTGACTCACTTTAGAAAGGTTCAGACTTCTCTGAACATTAGCTCTTGCCTTAAACCTGCATTGATTGAGTCATAATTTTTACAACTTACCTAGATCGTGTTTTAATATTGATTGTATTTCTAATATTGAATTGTAATCACGGGCAGTTGGTGGGGCCTGGCTAATTCTGTATTCTATTTGTCAATGTATTGTGATATTCATCCCTAAAAAAGTCATTGCACAATGGCTTCGAGAGGACTGGATTTCAAGCCCTTTTTCCAAGACATTGCCCCTGAGTGGAACCATTTCAACGAGTGACTCCATAAGATGCTCAGCAGCAGAAAAAGTGTCCATCTGCAGAAGGGACGGGTTTTCTGCACCGGGGACAGAGCCTGAACAAGTCATGTCAAAAACAAACCAAAAAACTAAGAACAAAGTCTGATATTCTTTCTGCAACTCCCTCTTTACCAGGTTTGAAGATCAAGAACATATTTGTCTCTCAGTAGGAATTGAGAAGCAGAGTGTTCTCTACATTTAGAAACATTCATTTCATCATAAACCATGGCCTAGAACTACAGTTTTGGATTAAACACGGACCAAGGCAATTCTCAGGAAAGGAGGAAAAAGGAGGAAAGAGGGCAGCTCCTAGCTTGTCAGTCGAAGCCCTCCCCTCTTGATTCTTAATGATCATCTTTGGTTTTCAAGCAGAATGAAAAGTTTTCCAGAAAAAATAGTCAAACAGTTCTAGACTGGAGTCCTATAACTTTTTCATAAATATATATATAATATATATGCACAGTTATGCATATACATATGTGTTATTTCCAGTTTCCCTAACCATATCTAAACTCTTTAGAAAAATCTTATCTATGGAAAAGGGAAGAATTTTTGATTAAACAAGAGATTTTTACAAGATAAGAAATGGAGAAGTTTCATTACATTAAATTTTAAAGTCTTCACAAACAAAAACAATGCACCAGGATTGGAAAGGAAACAGAAAATTGGAAAACAGTATTTACAGTAAGTGTCCCTGATGAAGGCCTCATTTCTAAAATATATAGAGAACTGAGTCAAATTTATAAGAATATGAGCCATTCTCCAATTGATACATGGTCAAAGGCTATGAACAGGCAGTTTTCAGATGAAGAAATTAAAGTGTCTATAGTCATCTAAAGAAATGTCCAAGTCCTCATCGATTAGAGAAATATACATTAAAACAACCTCACATCTATCAAATTGGCTAATATGACAGAAAATGAAAATGATAAATGTTGGAGAAAATTGGTGAAATTGTGAACTGACCCAACCATTCCAGAGAGCAATTTAGGACTATGCCCAAAGGCCTATCAAACTTCATGTCCTTTGATCCAAAAATACATCCTGAAGTGACCAAAGAAAAAGAAAGAAGACTTACATGAATAAAAATATAAGAGCTCTTTTGTTTGGGAAAGATTTGGAAATTAAGGGAATGTCCATCAACACAAGTTGTGGCACATAAATGCAATGGAATACTCAATGAGCAGATGGATTGTAGAAAAACTTGGAAAGACTTTCACAAAGTGATGGAAAGTGAAGTGAGCAAAACCAGCAGAACGTTGTCCACGGGAGCAGTGACGTTGTGAGATGATTCAGCATCGCAATCTAAGACAACATCCAAAGGCTCATGATGGAAAATGCTCTCTGGACTCTGAAGGCAGATCCTAGCATGTTATTTTCACTTTATTTTTTTCATGAGTTTTTTTTTCCTTTTGGTCTATTTCTTCTTTCATCACATGACTAATATGGAACTATGTTTTCCATGATTGCACATATATAACCCATAGCTTATTATGTTAGAGAGGAGGGAGAAGAAAGGAAGGAGGGAAGGAAAAAGTTTGGAACTCAAAACTTTTTAAGAATGAATGTCAAATGAGATGATTCAAACCAGTTCCAATTGTTCAGTGATGAAGAGAACCATTTACACCCAGAGAGAGACTGCAGGAACTGAGTGTAGACCACAACATAGCATTTTCACTCTTCTCGTTGTTTGCTGGCATTTTATTTTGTTTCTCTTTTTTTCTTGTGCAGCACGATAATTGTATAAATACGTATACATAAATTGGATTTAACATATATTTCTACCATGTTTAAAATATATTGGACTACTTGCCATCTAGGGGAGGGCATAGAGAAAGGGGAGGGAAATTGGAACACAGGGTTTTGCAAGGGCTAATGTTGAAAAGTGTCCATGCATATGTTTTGAAAAATAAAAAGCTTTAATAAAAAAAGAATGAATGTTAAAAATTGTCTTAACGTGTAATTGGAAAAAATTAAATACTATTTTAAAAAAATCTTGGAGAATCAAACCAAACATTCATCCTTCCTCCAATGCCACCAAGAATGTTTCCTTGTTGTGGTTCCCCAGTTGGATGCCAAAAATGTCCCCAGAGTAAGCTGGATTTTCAGTTTCTCCTTTTTGTGGTTCTCTCTGTTACTAAAATGCCATTTTTAAAATACTGTTGGTGCCGGCAGGGGTAGTCCCCACTTCAGGCTCTCCCACACCACAGGTCCCTTCACCTCTCAGAAAAATGGCAGAGAAAATGTCTATCTGGGTCACGAAGGGAATTTCCTCAACAAAATGAAAGCACAAACTTGCTCTCTCTCCTTTGCACACCTCTACACTTAAGCATGGAAAGAAAAGAAAGTTATAAAAGGAAACACTCTGAGCCATGTACAACTGTCCATGTGGGTTCTCCCCATGCCTCAACAGCTAGGTTGGTAACTTGCCTCAAAAGTTCCATTGCATTTCTCTTGACTATACTCGTATATGGTGGGATGTAAGCTCCTTAAAAATGGGGATGTTTCCTTTTGGTCCTATAGTCATCAGAGAGTTGGCACATAGTAGGTACTTGATGAATACCTAACAATGAACATTTATTAAGCACCTATGTGTGCCAAGGACTGAGGATATAAGTACAAAGATAATCTCTCCTTCCAGAAAGTTTATATTGTAATGGGGGAGACCACAGTGAATAAAAACATACAAATAAATATTTTAAAATAAGCATATAAATGTATGCCATATAAATAGCAAATAGATGAATAAGCAAATGGATAGATATCACACATGAGAGGAGTACACACCAGAGGGGAGTAATGTCCAATGATACTGGAAAAATAGTGGGGAGCCAGGTGGTGTTGGGCTTTAAAAGTAAACAGAGGAGTCTGGATAAAATAGAGATCAACTTAGCTGAGTAGAAAAGGAAGATGGTAGCTGAAACCTGGCCACCATTTTCATGGTAATGAGAAATCAAGTTTGCATAGATAATCCAAAAGTAAAAAGTCTTTGAAATGATTTTATAATCTTTAATTTCGGCCTATCTCAGGGAAAATTCAAGACAAGGTGGCTAAGGAGTAGAAAAGTTGCCTGCTTGGGATTTTCATCTGTTTTTATATCCCTGAGGAAAATGATAAATGAGGTGCAAAGTATTCAAAAATTGGGTGACTAAAGAGAAGAGAAGAAAGAATCAGAGTCCAAATTGGATAATCCTCCCGAACAATAAGGAGTTGGCTATTTTGGGAAAAGCAAGCATCTCTACCTTTCAGGAATTTACATTCAGTCCATTAATACCCTATAATCAGTGTATCATTGCAGATTTTAACAGGAATAAGATGAATAAGGATACAATTTCAGAGGGGTTTAATGAGGGTCCAAGGAGATGAACAGAGAACCCGTTTTTGCCCTAATTTTCTGAGATTCCCAAGAGTCATCTGCTCTGGGCTTTCAGCTCAAAATACAGACAAGTCAGATTAGGTACTAAACTGTTTCTATTATTAAAATTGGAATGATAATTATCCTGGCATTCACCCATAAAAATAGTCTCCAAATCTATTTTAAAAATTGGAAACAGACCAGGGTTTATAAACATATCTTGAGCCCATCTTGGTATGTAAGTTACAGTCAGCCCAAATCTGCCTTTATCCCTTAATCACAGCGCCCTAACCAGGTCCCCTCAGAGAGGAAACAAGATGATTGTGGCCTCCTACAGTAAGACCCTCATAAACCTTCTCTTGTTCCTCACAGATAATAAAGCTCCAAACAAACCAGCCCAGCGTCCACAAGCACAGGAGACTGAGCCGATGTTTCTATCTTTAAGAAGAAACAAGTCTAAGAGTTTCTGGCTTCTTCCTCTACTTTGTCAGAGGTCAAGGGCTCCATATCCCCTGCAGCGTCCAGTCCGGTGCCCTTCATATGTAAATAGATACAGATGAATGTCCAAAGCCGATGACTGAACGTTCAAAATCAGCAGAGCTTGGGCAACGGTTCATTGATCTGGGAAGGATGCTACAGGTGGGCAAAGAGCTTGGTCCAGAACTGAAGAAGGCCCTAACATCCCTGTGTTTTGTTGGGGAAGGAAAAGCCTTCTCCAGCAGAGCTTACAGCCCATCTGAGATTGAGTTGATGAGACAGAGATGGCTTGTCCAAGACTGATGGGAGTGCAGCTTCTAGGAGAAATATAGCAGTAATCCTGAGGTCCCCAGACCTTAGAAGTGCTATTGTTCTAACAATCTGTCTGTCAATGATCTTAAAAGTCTCCTGGCTTAGGAATACTGTATTATAGTCCCAGAACCATTGGTTGGTGGCTGCCAGATAACAATCTCTTGGTCAATAATAACAGGGTTCCTGAGACAAATGGTGAGGTGCTTCCCAGACCACTCCTTAACACCACCTCTAAACTGTAAAATTCAATATTGAGGTGCAGCCCAGACCACTCTGGAGTTCTGTCTCTAAGCCATAAAGTTAGCATGTCAGAACTAGATCTCTGTCTTTTCCTACAAATTCATCTTTTTGCTCCTGGTTCTTTGCTAAATCCTTTTGGAACTTAGCCTGCTTCAATCGGTATTTATTGTGATAAACTTTGCCCGTTGACTTAGAGAGGGGTTCAAGTCTGCAAATTCTTTTGAGACACCTCGCAACACTGATCTACGACCCAGCCTTTTGGGGTCTCCTTTTGAACCTCAACAAGATCACACAACTAGGAAGTATGAGCAGCAGCATTTGAACCCAGACCTTCTGACAAGACTTGTATTCGCTCAACCAGACCACATCACTCCCCATGGTAGGAGATTAATAATTGTCTCTTAATTGAATGAGTGGATTATTTTCTTCTCAAAGTAAAGGGAGAGACGCCATGCCCACACAGCACAGAGTGTCACTCTTTCCACCAGAGAGCCATCCCTGCCGGAGTTCGGGTGCCACTGGGGAGGACGCAGGGCATTTCCATACAGAAGTTTCCTCTCCTCTATCAATGCAAGAGTCATAGAATTTCACTGTTATTTTGTCTTGAGGGAAGATGGCAAGCCTTCAGAGCATCCGCCTGGGTCTGGGGCCTTCTCCATACAGGGTGCTCAGGCAGCTATCCTGTGAGGGTACCCTCGCCAGAACTTCAGCCTCTGAGACTGCCCCCCAGCTCCTCAGGGTCCTCTGTGGACAGAAAGAATGCTCCTCTCCCTTTTACAGAGGGGGAAACTGAGGCCCTAGGAGAGGATATACTTGCCTAAAGCTAAAGATGTGGGATCCATAAAAATTAAAGATGCTCTTCATTTGTCAGTACAAATAATGAGGGACAAAGGCCAAAATCACCCACGTGTTGACTCTAAAATATTCAGAGAGGGCCCTTGGGAGTTTTGATTTATTTTCCAAAACCACCTCTCATGTTTGCTTAGAGGAGCAAAGGTAAGGCAGACCCAAGAGGGAAGGGAACACTACTACGGGCCCAGCAGTGGGCTAAGAGCTTTTTATGTCTCATCTGATCCTCACAACAAGCTTGGGAGATGGAATTATTATTATCCTCATTTGACAGAAAAACTGACGCAAAAAGAGACTAAATGACATAACTCAGCTCTTCCTGACTCCAAGCCCGGCTCCCCAGTCATGGTGCCACAGTTAATGGTAATTATACCTCTAAGCCAAGAGAAGAGCTGAGTCTATATCTATGACCCTCAGACCCTTTTCTTTTCTCCAAGGTACAGTTACACCCTACAACAATAATCATCTGGCCCCATCCGGAGCCAAACATCATGCAGCCCATCACTAATGCCTTTGACTCTGACTTCTGCCCGTAGGCTGGGAAATGGTCAAACCACCAGCGAATCTTTGGAAATCTTACTGGGCAAAAAGAAACGACAAAAATGAGGAACTCAGAGATGCCTGCGACCCTGCGTGTGACAGAACAGCCCAGCCCCTAAACACCTCCGAATTCAGTCCCAGACTGCCCCGTCTGGACTCCAGAAAGCTGAAGGGGAAGCGCATTTCTATGGCCCCTAAAGAAAGGGCGCAGACCCCTGGCCCTTGCACTGCATGTGGACAGACATGCAAGTTTGTTTTGCTTCGGTGTTTTTTCTTGGGTCAGTTCTATCGGATCTAGCCTTATAGTGCTGCTAAAAATAAAAATAATAAACATTCACAAAGTATTTTTAGAAACAAATCACTTTTTCATAAATCTGTTGAGGCTGAATTTCCCTTGGGTAAAAATGGCCAGGCCGTAACATGAGCTCCAAAGTGGCTCCCTTTCAGCCGGAGCCTTTGATCCCCGGCAGGCTCTGGTTACCGATCTGCTCCTGAAGAAACAAGCCCGGCTCGGGCTCTGCAGGGAATCTGATTTGCCCAAGAATGGCACGTTATGGAACACTCTAAAGGTCGGGAGGGCCGGCCGACCTTTCGTTGGGCTATGCCCCGCAGGACCCGAGGGGCACCCAAAGGTAGCATCTTTTGGCACTCACCTGGTAGGGGACGATGCTGCCGTGGGCAGTGCCCCAGCGCCTGGCTTCCTTTCCAGCAATGAGATAATTGGCTGCCACTTGGCTCAGACAGGCCACCTGAGGGGGAAAAGACAGAGTCAGCCTCTTTTCCCAGCGGATGGGATTCAGAGAATATTCTTTTCGGTTCATGATGAAGACAAAAATATACAGAAACTCCCCAACCCAAAATGCAAGACATGAAAGTTAAGATTATGTATATGTGAGAGTGATCATGTCATCCACTCAGAGCTCTGCAATCCCTCCTCTTACATGCAAACAAAGGTCAGCCTTCAAGGGTCTCCAAAGCCTGGGACTAAGTAAGCTACTTGTCTAGTTTAGTCTCCACTGTCTGCTCCCCGATTCAGCCAAAATAGACCACTCACCATTTTCAATTTAGTGGTTTCCTCAAGTCGACTCTGTACTTAAAATGCCTTTGTTTACCTTTTGTACCTGTTCAAATCCAAGCAATATCCCACAACCAGACTATTTAATCTGATCCAGGATCTACAACATCCTGTGTACACCTGGATGCACACTGGATGTACAACATCCAAGTATAATCCAGTCTTCACTTGAAAATGTCCTGGGAGGAGGAACCCATCACCCTGAGGGAACCACACAACTGTTAGTGGCCAGCTCTAATCATGAAGATGTTTTTGCATAAATGTCATCCATAACTTCTACCCGTTGCTTCTAGTTGTGCCCCCTGGGACTAAGCAATGAGCCAATAGGAACCTGATATTCAAGGTAAGGAAGAGGATATATAGTTGTCCAGGACTCAGACCAAGGTTCTAAGAGAAACAAAGGATGAAATATCCGAATGATCTCAGTTTATCAGGAACTACCCGGCAAGCCGGAAAGTCATTTGGGAAGAGAAAAAAATAATTTAAAACAGAAACTTATCCCACATGCCATGATAACCTTCAAACAGCCTGAGAACCAACATCACTTAAAAAATGAAAGGATGCAGGGGCAGCTAGTGGCGCAGTGGATAGAGCACCAGCCCTGAAGTCAGGAGGACCTGAGTTCAAATCTGGCCTCAGACACTTAACACTTCCTAGCTGTGTGACCCTGGGCAAGTCACTTAACCCCAATTGCCTAAAAAAAATAAATAAATAAAATAAAAAATAAAAAATGAAAGGATGCACCTTCCACTACTATTCCAGAGCAAAAGAACTCAAACAAGGAATAAAGGAAATAACAAAAGACAAATGAAACCGTGTCGATTATATTAAAGTGAAAAGCTTTGACATGCATGATATGTGTGAATTGGTCCAACTAGTGTGAAGACAAGTGTAGAATTCTGTCCCTCCCCCCAAAAAAGTGGGGAAAGAAAAAATGTTCCAACTATTTGAATGAGTGATCTCTCCACTGGAGATACACAAGGATAGAAAGCACGGTCTTACAGAGATCAAAATATTCCTAGCAGGAGTTTTGGAGGTAGTGTAGACCTGAAAGTGTGCCAGCCACTGAGGAATAGCTTCCTAGCTGTGTGATGGAATATCACTAGGACATAAGAAATGATGAAAAGAAATTCAGAGAAACAGGAAGACTCAGATGAACTTAGCTTGAGGGAAGCTAGTGGAGCTTAGAAAACAATTTACATAATAATTACAGCATTATAAAACCATCCCAATAAAAGGGTCAAAGGATGTGAATAAAGAGTTCTCCAAAAAAAAAAAAAAATTGCAAACTTTAAAAAACCATATAAAAGAACATTTGTGGTTCAGTTGTTGCAGTCGTATCTAACTCTTGGTAACCCCATTTGAGGTTTTCTTGGAAAATGTATTGGGGTGGTTTGCCATCTCCTTCTCCAGCTCATTTTATAAATGAGGAAACTGAGGCAGGCAGGGTTAATTTACTTGCCCAGGATCACACAGGTAGTAAGTGTCTATCCTCTGGGCCACCTCAGTGCCCTAGGAAAGAATACACCAGATTACTTACTAATGGTGTGACCCTGGACAAGTTACTTAACATATTTGCCTCAGTTTCCTCAACTGTAAAATGGGAATATCTTCCAGAGTAGTTGTGTGGACCAAATTAAATACAATGTGTAAGCAGCTTAGCATAACGTTAAGAGACACATAGTAGGCACTTAATAAATGCTCATTCCCTCTTTCCTCTCATCTATACAGTAAAAACAACTCTCTTTATCAACTTCATGGAGGTGTTTTAAAGAAATTACTTCGCAAAAGCTAAAATACTCTAGATATGTGTAATTATTATTCATTTTATTATTATTATTATCATTAAGGTACAGTCATTGGAGCTCCAGTTTTATTCCTGAGGCTGGGTTCCTGGCTAAAAGCTGCAACCAGTGCAGCTTCAAGTCACAAAGGCCTGAGTGACCTCCTAGAGCCGGGCCAGTGGACCGAGGTCTGGACTCAACCAGCAAGGACGCTGCCTTTTGATATGAACTTGAGTGCATAGGAACCTGGATGCTAGAGACAAGAACAGGAAGGAGCTGGGAAAACCAATAATATATTCCGGGGCCCAGGGCAAGCCACAAACCTTCAGAGGGATTGAAGAGTGGAGGTGTGTGTAGGAGGGAAGGAGGAAGAGCATTTCAGACTAGAGGGCACAACCATACCATCTCCCAGCTGGAAGATGAGGGTTCAAGGAGGTGTTCCTTTGGGACATGGCCATCAGCAAGAGGGAAGAGGTGCCATCTTGTAGCTGTTAACTTATTCTTGCTGCCTGAGTGCCCGCTTATTTCTATACTACTGATAATAAACATACTGTCAGAATTTCATCTATTCTACGATAAAAATCTATTGATAGAGCCCCCCTAAATTTCAGATATTTTACAATAAAAATATATTGTCAAAGCTCCCCTAAATTTCAGCTATTTTACGATAAAAATATATTGTCAGAGCCCCCCTAAATTTCAGCTATTTTACGATAAAAATATATTGTCAGAGCCCCCCTAAATTTCAGCTATTTTACGATAAAAATATATTGTCAGAGCCCCCCTAAATTTCAGCTATTTTATGATAAAAATATATTGTCAGAGCTCCCCTAAATTTCAGCATCCTAAGAGAAATCCCACAGATTGCCCCCCCCCCAATTCCAAGTCAAGAATCTTTATATCCAAAGAAAAGGAGGATGGCAGTATCAGGAGGACATTCCATTGAAGGCTACTGGTCTTCCCCTTCCGGACCCTCATGGGGAACCCTCTTAGGAGTCAGAGATGTCTGTTCGCCTCTCTCTGGAGGTCGTCAAATAAAGGCTGGATGGCCCCTTGTTGGGTGTGGACAAGTGGGGACTTTCATTCTGACCCAGGTAAAATAGATCGTCTTGCAGTATTATCCAACTCTGAAGATCTGTGATTCTCCGAACTGAATTTGAACCCAAGGTCTTCAGGTCTAGTGCTCTTCCATTGGGCCATAATGCTTTGGTTCTGACGCTCTGTGGGGCTCCCGATCAAGTGAGATAATATTTGCAGACAGCAAATGCTATGGAAATGCTTTCCCCACGGAGCCTCCTTTGACCATTCTCCACAGCCACACTGGGGAAGGGCCTTGGTCCCCAAGGCCCCCTCCCCTGGGATGGCTCTGTCCCCTAGAAGCATGGGGACATCCTTCCCTCCTTCCTGCCTCTATGGGCCCCAATGTTCCCCAAGCGCTAATCCTCCCAAACCAGCCACTCCCCCCAAAACAAAGAGCGATTTATCAATTCCTCCTCAGAGGCAAAGTTGGGGGGGAAGTTAATTCTCTAAAAGGCATCACTGCTAAACTTAGCAAGCCAACCTTTTAAAGGGGCATCACACGTCTGAAAGTAATTTAGCATTTACAAGAATGTATTTTAAGGCGCAGGGAGGGTGGGGGGGGAGAGAAAGTCCCCATCTCTGATGTGGTTATGTACAAAAATCAGAGGTTCCTTGGCAATTCATGACAGATTTTCCACAAATTAGAAGAATGCAGGATGTGACTTTTTACATTAATAACTACATACAGCATATTCCTGCTAAATATTGCATTAGGTCATGGCGGCCGTCCCCCAAGCTTGGGCTCATTATTCCATCAAGTGGGCGCTATGTAATTTTCTTAGAATGCTGCTTTTTTACAAGGTATTATTTCTTTGTAAAAGCCAGCTTTGGTTTCAGAGTAATTGTTGTGACAGTGAAACCATTGTTTTAGACAACAGAGTGGGCCCCAGCCTGCCTTGGGCTCAGCGAGAGAATGGCTGGGCAGGCCAAAGTGGAAATCAGAGGGCACCGCCTGGCAGAAGCCGGCACCGGCCCTTTGGCCACCAGGCCGGCGCCCTTGACGTGAGACCCGCTCCGCTTCCTTTTGCTCTTTCCAGTGAAGCATGGAATGGACAGGCAGGAGGATGGCCCCATGGAGCTGCAAGGAGGAGGCCCCCAAGGACCAGCAGGAAATAAAACAGGTGTCTCCGGGTTCATCCACTAGAGAACGAATGACCAAAGGAAGCGGGATGGGTGAAGCCTTCTAGAATCGGGCCAAGAAAACTCCAACTGGGATCACAAAGACTCAGACGACGTCACTCAAAAGAAAAGGATATTATGGTGCTTTAAGAAGTGATGGGAGGGGGCAGCCAGGTGGTGCAGTGGATAGAGCACCGGTCCTGAAGTCAGGAGAACCCTGCTTCAATCCAGCCTAATACTTACTAGCTCTATGACCACGGGCAAGTCACTTTGCCCCGTTTGCCTTACAAAAACAAAGTGATACAGGGCATTCAGCACAACATAGGAAGGCTTCTGTGAAATCATCCAAAGCACGGAGGAGCAACCACAAGGCCCTCCTTGGAGGTCTGGAAGTGGAGGAGCCCTCAGGAAATGGTGCTCCTGGCTAGAGAGTCTCCATCTTCAAAGCAGAAGTTCCCTAAAGGGCAAAGAGAGGGTCAACCCAGAGGCAAATCTCCTCCTCACCCATTCAGATTTAGGACTTCCTTGGCCAGAACACAGTACAGAGCACATCCCTTCAGTGAAATGTCTTTGACAGGAAAAACCCACATATCTACAGAGGGAAAGAACACAATTACGAGTTATGCTTGGGTTGTATATGTGTCAGATTTGGGGGCTCCCGGGGACTCGGATCAAAACAAGTCCAATTTCCTGGGGAGTATTCATATAAGATCACAGAACTGGAACTAAAAAGCAGCTGAGATTTGGCAAGCACGGACCCTTCAGTTGACAGAGGAGGAGGCAGAGATCCCAAGAGAATGATGAAGTGACGTAACCAAAGCCACAGAGCAAACCCAGATTTGGACCCCCGACCTCCAGGGCAGTCTCTCCCTGGGGAAAAGAAGCAAAATAGAGATTTCGGAGGAGTTTGGAATCAAATGGAATCACCGCATCCTTATTAACTGTTTGTGGTGGGCGAACCATCGATAACAGAGGAGATAGCAAATAAACCAGTGGTCATAATGAGCCGGGCTCTTGTCAAATAAAAACTGAAGGGATAAATAAAGCTCTGCCCCAGAACATGTCCTCTTTGCCTTTGATGGGGTTGTGCATATAACCAAGCGTGTACTCTTCTGAGTGATGGGGGCCCCACTCTACATTCAACTACTATTCCAGATGTAGAAAGAAGATGAGAATTGGACCAAGGAAGATGCTGGGAATTCTAATCCCCCTCTAACGCTTACCACTGATTCATTTTAAAGATGCACAAGAATAAGTTTTTCCTCCATTTTATTTGGCTACAACCCTAGATCTATATACAGAATGAGAGAATTTTTAGAGTTCAAAGATCCTCCCCCATCCTTTCCAAGGGTCTCCCTCCTCAAATTTTACATTTAGAGAGATCATCCATTTGTGTTGCTGCCTTCTGTAATTCATGACCCAGGGTCTGAGTTCCACTCCTTCCCCCTCTCCCAAAGACCTTTGAGTTCACATGGACCAGGTTTAATCCTAAAGTCTCTTTGGTTTATTATCTGCGCCTGGAAGCACTCTAAGAAATCTTCAAAACAGAGCTTAGGATGGGCTGATGTTAGAGTAAAAGGAGTCTTTGGTTCCCATGTAAGCAATCAGGATAACGCATACATATAGAGCATGAGACAGCTTTTATTTCACTCAGAAAATACACAAAAGATCCAAGATCGGTGCGGGTCAATAATAGATTTAGAGAGACATAATGCACACAAATAGACTGCCAGCTCCTTCTTCCTGGGAGGGCATTGAATGTGGAGCTGTTATCAGAGTCCCAAGGCCTTCATTCTGACACAATCCCAGCAAGGCTCATCCTACCATCCTGCGGTTTGTGCTCTTCCAGGAAAATCCACACACTCTGGGGAACGTTACTCAAACAATCCCTCTTCACATCCGACCCGAATTGTCCAAGGAAATCAAAGTAATCGCCACTCTGTGATGTGGCTCTGGTCCTTCAGCTCCGGGGTCATGTTTCCTTTACCAAGAAACATTTTTGGGGGGAAATTTTCTCCCTCTCGAAAGCCAGTTCCTGAATTCTCAACCTTGGGAGTTACTGATGAGCCAGCTTCCCAAAACTGGTGCTGCCCAAGAAACTCCCATTGTCTGGCTAGAAGGCTAAAGTTCAGGCTCCCGCTGACTAGGGGATTTCAAATCCTTCCCTACCCTTCCTACCACAACCACATGCACGCACACCATCAGTCTACCCAGCAGTCTCCTCAGATCTTCTGAATGAAATCTCTGTGTCTCAGCTGCTCAGTCTCCTCTCAGAATTCTTCCCGCAGGCCTAGCTCTCTTGGGTACTGTAAGGAAGAGAGGGGAAGAAGAAAAGGGAAGCTGATTCTACAGAGACCTCTCCCCCCAAATCTTCCCGCCAATACCTACTTCCCCCTTCCCTCTTACTGCATGATCAACCCTGCGGCTCCACTAAGCCCTTTGGAGGAAATGCCGTGACCTCCCCTTCCTCTCTGACCCTCTGGTCCACTCCCTGAGTGAGAGGGAGCTGGGCCCCCTCGGTTCTCATCCACGGCCACTCATCAAATGGAGTCTCCATCTACAATCTCTAGGATAAGATGAAGGATTACAAGCACTATTTGACTTGGACCTCATCCTACCATTTGCCCTCCCTTCACGCCCTCCAGAATCCCAGAAATTGCCATCTGATGGCCACTCCTTCTTAGGGAAGCATGGACCTTTCTAAGCACCCTGCAGCTGAATCCATCTTTATGTGTTATCTCCCCCAATTCAAATATGAGTCCCATGAAAGGCAAGGACCTTCTCACTTTTCTATTTCTATTCTGAGCACCTGGTACACAGTAGTTGCATAATAAATGCTTTTCTGTACATTCATTAAGTTATTTGAGGGCCTCATCAAATCATTGGAGGATCCCTTGATAACCCTCATTACATATCTAGACCAAGTTAATCATATTATTGCCAGAGCTACTGAGAATAGGCCTTGAAGTATTGTTAAGTGACTTTTTTTTAGTCTTCTGCATTTTTTTTGGTAAGTGATTTTTAAAAGAATCTTCTGCATTGTTTTTTGTTGTGTTTGTTTTGTTTTGTTTTGTCTTGTTTTGCAAGCGACTTTTAAGATCCCTAATTTCCTCCTTCTTCTGTATGTGAAACACTCTGGTTGGCAGGCTTCAGGTGGTCCTCCTGTACGTTCAGAATCAAATCCCAGGAAGGCCACAGGGCAGGAGCCATTGAAAGGAGGGCTCTCTCAGACCAGATTCACCTGCAGTAGAAGGGGTGCCTTTTCCTGGGAGAGTCCTCCAGCTCTGGAGATTGTTTGGTGGAAGGAAGAAAAAAAGACAGTTGGTTTTAACCTCCCTACACCATTAGACGTCTTATTTATAAATGTCAATATAATCAATACCATCATTTATTATTCATTTAATTACCAAGTCTTTCTTCTACTCTATGGCATGCACAGGATTAGGGATACATGCATGAGGTACAGCCCAAAGGCCAAGGGGACCAGAAGGTGAGTTATATCTCATAAACCTGGAAGGGAAGAACAAGTCCAGATGGTCAAGAACTTTAAATGCCAGAAAGAGCCACCTATATTTGATCCTGGAAGTCACCGGGAGCCTTTAAAGGTGATTGAGCAGGAGATCATCAGAAGGATAGTTCATCATTTGGAGATCCTTTTTTCTTTCCAATAGAAGAAGAATGAGCCCCTATTCTCACCTCCCTTCCACAGTTCCAAGAGCCCCATATCCCCACATATTCTTCCTGTACCCCCACGCTGGAGACCCACAGACTCCCGTACTCCCATCACCATTCAGAAGAGTCCACTCAACTCTCAGTTTAGCATTAAGCAAAAATAGAGCTCAGATTCTTTCTGGGACGATGAGAACCCAATTCCAAAGCCGGCCTGTCTTCACCTGTAGACATTTGTAGATGGGCCCGCTCCAATAACATGATAGCGATCTCAGCTTGCCTTCGTTCGCCATGCTAGCTGGCTCTCCATCACTCAGGGCACCCATTTTTTTAAACGCAATAAAAGGAACACTCACATGCACATCCCTTTAGATTATTATCAAGGATGTCAAAATCCCTGCAATGTTTATTCTGCATCCAAAAGTCAAGAGGAAAACAGATTCCCCACAATGCCCGGAATAATTGGGCCCAATCTGGTTAAATCAGAAAATCGAACAGATGAGGAAACCTGAAATTAAATGCCAGAATGTAAGACCAGACAGTAAAGAAAGAGCAAGTTTCAAAAGCAGATTTAAGATAGCACATCAAATGTAATTGCTTTACAATGAACCATGGCCTCCTCAATCAATCGAGGGTACCGTGAATCACAGGGAAAAACACCAATGAGTAAGTGGAAAGACGGGTCAATGGAGTGGTTTTCTTGTTGCATCCCTACAGCGGGCCCACTTTCCTTTCCAAAGCTCTTATCGAACACGGGGTCTCGTGTCAGAGAACCTGGTTTCTTCATCATGATCCTCATGGGAGGAAAAATGTAAAGAGCCCATCGCCTGGTGGATCCGAATGAAGCACCGGGCACCCCACTTTTTCAGAAGGCAGATAGAGCTGCTGTTCTCAAAATTACAGTAGCAATTACCCCGAGCAAACTGAAGTGTGCTGGGCAACCATAGGATCACAACTTACGAGCTGAAAGGGACCAGGAGGAGGGCAAGAGGAATAATAAGCCTTTGACTAAGTCCCCATTTATGGCTTATTCGCATACTGAAAATCTATAAACTATAGAGTAAAAACACTAAGGCATCTGTTATCCACATTGAAAATGCTTTTTTATGTAAAACATGCCACCAACACAATAATGTCAAGGAAAATCTATATAAAATGTGCTTAAAGTCAGCCCAATAACCAACCATTGATCTCGTGGCCCACCCTTCCTTCCCTCTCTGGTTGGGAGATGGGGGAGGTCCAGTAAGAAGGCAAGAGTGCTGCCGTTTCAGGCTGGCACATAGTAGGCACTTAATAAATGTTTCTTGATGGAGTCATAAAGGACTTCACTCTGCCTCAAGCTCACGACCATCCTTGGTAACTGGAAAAGAACATGGCTTCCAAACTAAAGAGGTGATCAATCCAAAATATTTTATGAATCACAAGGCCTTCCATGATCAACAGCCACAGGAACCCACCCATGAATATACTGACAAAGAAGCAAGAATCTGTTGAAGGAAACAGAGGACTTTAGGGTATCCATTCAAGAGAATGTCATCATCACCAGAATTACAGAAAGGTTATTGGCAAAAAGAAATAAAACAAAATAAAATAAAATAAAAAGGTCCAGGCTTAATGGTCCATTCCAATTATACACAGAAATGGTAAAAGCTGTGTAACCCATCACTATATGTTGCAAAATATAATTTACATTTACTGAGTACCAAGAAAATACGACTGAGTGACTAAAGTTATCTATCAGAAGCTCAATATCATTCATGGATTGAAGATGACAAAGCTCTATACTATAGCTAAGGGATGCAGTAGAGAAAGAGCTGAGTTTGGAGGCAGGGGACCTGAGTTCAAAACTATCCTCAGACACTTACTAGCTGTGTGATCCTGGGCAAGTCATTTAACCACTATTTGCCTCAGTTTTACCAATCATAAAAGATAATAATATTACTTTCATCTTAAATGAAGATAATTAAAATGAAATAATACTTGTAAAGTGTTTAGCACAGTGGCTAGCACATACTATATAAATATTATTAACTAGTGATCTCAAAACACCTCTGAAAATTCAATAATTTATGGCCCTGGAACTGGACTAATATTACAGACTAACAGGATTGCCTATAACCGCCCAGACATTATTTCATAATTCATTCTTCCTTCATTCATAATTTATTATTTATTGTTAATTCATACAGTTTTAATTCATAAAAATTTACGGAGGGCTGTTTCACAGTTCACCATTTCAAAGACTCCTTCAGTGCCTTCTTGGCCACATGGACACTGGCCATCATCTAGGTCACTCAAGTCAGGTGACTTCGGGTTTCAGAGGGCATCCTCCTCTTCTAGGAAGGTTTGCCCTCACCTTGGACTGGCAGAGAAGCTAACTTGCACTCCAAAATCAATCCTTTCCCATCTTTTAGAATTGTAAGAGGAAGGAGGAAGAAGGCAAGGAATTCTGGGAAGAGGAAGCAGCGAAAGGGCAGCTGCCATGGAGGTGACTACAATAATGAGAGGCTGGGCTCTCTCCCCAGGGCAGTGGGGGAGAATCAGTCACCAGCCACACTGGAAAGGATCCCTCCTTATCAGAACCCACCACAGCTGTAGAATAAAGGTACTGACTCCTTATTTCCCTTCTCCTCTTCCCCCCCCCTTCCTAAAGGGGGCTTGAGCCTGATGTCTCCCTCAGGATCTTTAGAAACTTATGCTAATTTCTCCAAAGTGTGTTTACCCTTTTGTGGATAAACATTTATTTTGTCTCTTAAGCCAGTAAATGTGAAAAGGCCGTTAACAACCTGCATTGCGACACTGGTTGTCTTATGGTTAGAATACACTAGTGAATGGGGAGAACTGGAAGAACCCAAAGAGAGTTCTAGTTTTGCCAGAGTGAGATCTTGGCCTGGGGGTCAGAAATTGAAAGGAAAATGATTTTTTATTTGTTTATTTACACTGAGCTAAGGCAGAGACAATACTTTTACAGAGTCTTCTTCAAGCAAGTGAAGAGCTATGACTAAGGAACAAATGGCTGGGCTGGTTTTGGGGCAAATAAATGTCATTTTGGGGGGCTTGGGTTGAAAGGAAAGTCACTCCAGGGGGACAAAAAAAGAGAAGGTAGAGAGACAGTGTCACCAAAGTTGTTTATAAGTGACTGACAACTCTGTTGGTGAGCCTCGCCAGCTCAGCATTCAACCAATCGATAAACATTGAAATCTCCCCCCCCCCCATCCTTATAATCTCTAAGCTACATAAAGTCAAGATTTCACCCCAAAGAGACCTAGCGGGAACGAAGGATCCAGAGATCAATTCCGTGGTGACCCAGTGGGCAAGAATCTCACCTGGGATTTGGATCAAAACTCTCTAGAATCCTTCAAACTACACCACAATCCATTCATTTAACAGGATCATGGGGCGGCCGAGGGGAGATTTCCTAAAGGAAATGAGCACAGAATAGATCCAGGGAATCGAATTTAGAGAAGGGAGTGGGGGGATTCCCTGAGAGATCAGCAAGTGAGAAGTCAGAGGAAGGAAAGGATCTTGGGACCAGTTATGGATGTGGGAGAGGAAGGGAGGAAAGCAGAAGCAGGAGAGCACCAGGAGGGTCATCCAAGGACTAAGAGAATCCACAGAAATCGGATCGCTTGCTGTCTAGGGGAGGTGAAGAAATGAAGGAGGGAGAAACATTTAGAACACAAGGTTTTGCAAAGATGAATGTTGAAAACATCTTTTCAATCAAAAGCCTTTATTAAAAATTTTAATTTCATTTGTAAAAAGAGAAGGAAATGAGCAATCAATAGTCAAAGGCAGAAAGGAAGATAGGAGGAGAAATGGAAAAGAAGGAGCACTGAGGTCAGAAGAGTCTCCGTCATCCCCATGGAGGATTGCAGGGAGAAGGGAGGGTAGACAGAGGCTCTTGAGAATGAAACATCATCACAGGAGGGGGAAATTAATATGATAAACAGCTGCTTCTCTCCCCAGGATGCTTCCCTGGGCGCCCCCTGCCCCATCACCCAAATTTATGGTCTCAGCCATTCTAAATGCGCTGCTCTCACTAATCCCAAAGAGCCGATCCATGGCCAGACCCTGTCCTCCCGGCTTCTCTGAGCCCTCCTCCTAGTCTCTCTCCCAGATGTCCCCCTCCCTACTGCTCAGGCCCAAACACTTCCCATCTAAACGCTGCCATAGTCTTTCATTGGTTCCCCTGCCCCAGCCCTCCTCCCCAGGATCCTCCAAAACGTCTTCAGGATGATTTTATTAAGGCTTAAGGATGAGGGGGTCTTTTCTCCAAAGTGTAAACACCAGTGGCTCCCCATTCACTCCTCACTCACCCAGAAAGCTTTCCTTCCTCTCCTCCGGACACCCCGAAACTGGCTTTCATAGCAGCCTGGAGACCTCCAAAGGATCCCCCAGGAACCTCGGAGCTACTAGTGCCCTCCCTTGTCCTGGGGCTGGGGCCTGGGGAGGTTTTGCTGAGGCAGTTGGGGTTAAGTAAGTGCCCAGGGTCAGCCGGCTAGTGAGTGCTAAGTGTCTGGGGTCGGATTTGAGCCCGGGGCCTCCTCTCTCTCCTCCCTTCTTTGAGGAGGTAAGGGGATGGACACAGCACGATCCCTGCGCTGTCGGGCTCAGTTGGGCGGGCAGAGTTTGCCAGACTTTTGGGTTCTTCCTTACAAAGGATGTGTCTCTGGGCGGGAAGAGAGGACGGTAGTTTTAGAAATGAAGGTCGAGAGACGGAGATGTTTGTTTTTAAGCTGAAATGGCGCCTCCCGACTCACAAAGAGAATCACGGCCGGGTTGAAAGGAACGCGAAAGGGGCCAGACAGTCCAACGCCAGCCCAACCGAGATTCCCTCTACGCGGGCTGGGAGCAGCACCCCACCAGCCGGAGAGACCTGTGGCCCGGCCTGGATTTAAGCACAAGTGGGAAATATTGACAAAGTCGAAATACAATCGAGCAGATACTGCATTTCCAGACCGAGGCGGCGCCTCTGAGCTTCACGCAGTCCGGTCACTCTCGGAGGCCCCACTGCAGCGGGACAGCATGGCCACAGATCCTCCACACACCCCCATGCCCAGGGAAGCAGCCCGGTCATCCCTCTTGGGGGGATTCCCTCATACGGAGCCTAAAGTGCCTCTCTGCTCTGGTCCTGCCCTCCGGGGTCTCCAGAATATCTTTCAGATATCTGAAAACAGCTCCCCCACCCCTCCACCTCCAGCTTTTGCTCCAGTCCAGCTGACCCTGTTTCCTTCAGCCCGCCTGTGGAGGCCCCAGGAGGCCGGAGGTCCAGCTGGGAAGGACTTCCCACTCTGCAGAGGAGGGCCGGAGCACACGGGCCAGGGGGTTGTCCAGGAGCGCGTCAGTCTCCGATCCGGGCACAGGAAGTAGGGAGAGCGCGCATCTGCCGCCGGCCCAGGGCCCAGAGTGAACCTGGCTGCCCACAATCGGATTCACCCCGGACCACTTTGGGCCTTCACTTGTTTCATTCCAAGTGTCCTGTTTTTCTTTCCCCGTGAAAACCTTCCCAGAATATCACAGGAGGCTGCCGTTCATCGCGCGGCTCTGGGGCGGGCGGAATCCGAGGCAGGCGCTGACAAAGAAGGCGCAGGGCCAGCTCCCGATGGGGCTGGGAGAGCCTGGTGGTCAGTGGCTCAGTCCCACGGCGAGTCTGCCGGACGGCTCCGGACCGCGAGCCGAGAGCCCGGGCCCCGAACGTCAGCCGCTGCACTCTTGGCCGATCCCCACCACCTCAGACAGGGACTGGGCTCTGCTCCAGGAGCGCTGGCCCCGGGCGGCCGGGATGGCTCAGAAACACCTAAACTCCGCTGGCGTGGGCGGTCTTCGGAAGGAAAATGGGGAAGAAAGAAGCAAACGTTGTGGGGTCGTTCACTGATGGGAATCCAAACGAAGGCGGGTCGTTCACAATGATCAGGGGGAGACTTCGGGAATCGTGGGGATCCGAGGTAGCACAGCAGAAGGTCCGGCAAGTGGGGCCGCAGAATCTGGATTCCACTCCCCCGCCGCCATCTTGCGTAAATCATTTCCTTTTCTTTTTTTTGGTTGTTTGTTTTTGGCTGAGGCGGTTGGGGTTAAGTGTCTTGCCCAGGGTCACACAGCCAGGAAGTGTTGAGTGTCTGAGGCCGCATTTGAACTCGGGCCCTCCTGACTTCGGGGTTGCTGCTCTCTCCACTCCGCCACCTGGCGGCCCCATCATTTCATTTCTCTGAAACTTCTTTAGCTTCATTCTACAGATGAGAGGCTCAAAACTTAGGGCTTTATGCAGGCGCCATCAGCGCCCCAAAGACCGGCCAGGTAAGACTGCGGAGCCGGGTACGACGCTCGGAGCAGCACTTACTGACGCACGTGACCGCGGCTGCAGAGAATGCGGTCCAAGAAGCGCGTGACTTCGGCAGCTGCTCGGCCGGGAAAGTCTCAGCCTGCGCTAATACAACCCTAACTTTTAAATGTTCAAAATTCAATCTAACTTTCTGAGTTAAGCGGAGAGTCCCCGAGGTGGGAAGACCCTGCCGCGGTCCTCCGGTGTGGGGCGTGAGCAGGGCGGCGGCAGTCTGAACCAGCGGAGGCAGCGCCCGCCCCGGCTCCCACTCGTCCCGCAGTCCTCCCCTTAACTTGGAAACCGCTCCGGTCCTTGGGAACGCTTGAAACAACAGAACAGACGGACATTTCTGGGCAGTTCTGAAGCACTTCACACGCGATCTCGTGGGACCCCACAAGAAGGCCCGGAGGTGCGAGCTAGACCAGGGGTTCTCAAACTGCGGCCGCGTGGCAGATGCGGCCCCGCGCCAGATGCGGCCCCGCGCCAGATGCGGCCGCGCTAGATGCGGCCGCGCGCCAGATGCGGCCGCGGAGGACGTTCACGCGGCCCCCTGTTTAAAAAGTGTGAGGAGCACTGGAGGGATGACTGTTCCCATTTTGTAGATGATCCCACGGTTAACATTTACAACGATCGCGTCTTTGTCCATCATCACCTGGCTGTGTAACGGCGGCGGTGGGACCAGAATCACCGCCTCCAAGTCTGCATTTGGGTGAATATCCAAGCTCTCCCTCCATCTTCTCACTGCTGTTATTGATCATTTCTCTGACTCTTCATGACCCTACAAGATGCCGCCATCTCCTTCCACGGCTCATTTAACAAAAGAAGAAACTGAGGCAGAGTAAGGTGACTTCTCCAGGGCCCACAGCGTCTGAGCCGAGATCTGAGCTCGGGGCTTTCTGGTTCCAGCGCCGGCCCTGGGCCCCCTGCGGCCACCTCTCCCTCACCGTCCCAGCCTGCGGTGCCGGGAACCGCCCGCTGCGGAAGAAAGGCCCGTGGCCGGATCACGTGAGCACTTATTCACCCGATTACGTGTATGTATCATGAGGAGGAATAAACTGGACCCAGAAATGGACAGAACAAGAGGCAGCTGCGAACATTCCGGAATCTGAGAAGCTCCTTCAGTGACTCAAACTCCTCCTGAGGAAGACCCGCCCCCTTGTCAATACCAACACTATCTGTGAGTGTGCGAGGAAGAGGCCCTACTGTGTGCGGGGCGCTGGGCTCAGCGCTGACGGTACAAAAAAAAAAAAAAGAAGTTAACAGATGTTCCCCGCCCAGGAGGAGCTGACACGCTGGCGGGAGCACAACCAGAAAACGGCGAGAGACCGAAACAGTCTAAAAAAACGAATAGAAGGCTTCTGGCAAAAGGCCGGGTCCCAACGGGTGCCCGGAGAACCCTGTCATCCCCAGAGTTAAAACCGGGCACTGGCCAGGGGGCCATGGTGGGGTCGGGGGTCAGGGGTCACAGTGAAGGCGGGACAATCCCAGCGGCCGCAAAGAATGTTCTCCAACTTTAAAGGTTGGCGGCCCCTGGGACGGTGCTTGCGGACGCAAGAAGGCAAAGACGCCTCGGAGCGTCCCAGCAGGTGGCGGGAGTCATGGGGGAGGGCGCGGGCGGGTGGGATCCCGCAGCATCCACACCCGCTCGCCCGAGTGCAAGGAGCCGGAGTCCCGCGCCTCCCACCGCCCACAGCACCCAAACCTGGGGCTCCTTTCGGGAGCGCCCCTCCCCCCTCCCGCCGCCGCCCCTGCTGGCGCTCCGGCCCGGTGCCGTTCTCACGTCCCTCCCGCGCACACTTGCACAGATCTCCGCTCCCGGCCGCCCGCCCACAAATATGTTTTCGGACACGGGGCTGTAACAGGATAGAGCCGTGGGGGGAGGGGGCGGGGAGGAGCGGGGCCGCTTTGTTGTGTGGATTCCCATCCAGGTCTGCCAGCCAGCGGCGTCTTTGTAGTCCGGAACACGTCAGGCGGTAACCACGGGGGAGGGGGGGAGGGGCGCGGAAGAAGCTTGAGGTGTCGGGTTCAAAGGCCCGGCTTCCCCTTCCAGCCTTGTCCTGACTCACCGGCCCAGTGTTCGGCGTGACCCCTGACCCAGCCAAGTCACTCGGCTGTCATCGTGCAGGGCGCCTCCTGGTCCAGGACCCCGCACCCCCGACTGCGGTGCCCCCAAAATCACAATGCCCCAAAATCACGGTGCCCGCCAAATCGCGATGCCCCTAAAATCGTGGTGTCCCCCCAAAAATCGCAGTTCCGGAGGATGCTCTGCCTTCCCCTCCGAGGAGAGGGCGGCCTGTCTCACTCATTGCCTTTGTGCGGTGCCGGGTAAGCAGGAGGCGCTTAATAAATGCTTTTGGACGGACTTTTGGAATTTCCCAGAGGAAATTTCTTTGTGGTTAGTCGGGGTTGGAGAGCTCAGCCATCCCATCACGCAGCCGTTTTACAGATGAGGACACTGGGGATTGTCTAAGGTCACACAGGCAGGAAGCCTCTGAGACCGCTTCCGAGACCGCTTCCCAGCCCGAACCGCGCAGACCCGGGCCCGGCCTTCCCGCGTGGGGCTTCCCCAAATAACGAAACTCTGGGGGCCCGAGTTTCCTGAGAGTTGTTGCTTTGCCTTTTCTAGTCTTAGTAAATGAGTGTCATGTTTTTTGACCCTTGGGTAGTTAATAAGCCTTAAATCCAATCGTCCTCCTGTGACCCAGGTAATCACTAAGTATGTTCCGGGCCGGGAGGTGAACCTTTCCGGCTTTAACCGTACAACCCTTAAGGACACCCCTCCCCCCTCCAAACGGCACAAGATTTGGGGAACGGCCTCGTAATCTACAAAGAATTAGGGTCCCACTTAGCCCGACACTGTTTTCCTATTATGAAGATGAGGCAAGTTTCTACAAATTAACGGGAGGGCCCTGGGACCAACGGCTAGAAAATCCATCTTAGCCCTGGAAGGCCTTGGCTCCAGCCCTGCCTCTGACTCATCCCAACGGCCTTGACCAAGCTACCCAGGGATTTAGTGCCCTGCCCCTCCCCCAGTTCACTAAAATTATTAGAGACACCGGAACGAGGTGACTCAGTGGAGGGAATTTCCACACAGAGAGTTCCCTAGAAATCAGGGGATCACAGATCACTGACATTTTTACTGACATTTCTAGAACACACAAACATCTCATTTGATCCTCACAACTATCCTGGAAGGTAAGTCTATTGTTATCCCTATTTCGCCCAACTTTTTCACTGTTATTTATCCATACAGTAAATAGACATTTGAGTAAAAGCCGTTCTTTATCCATCACAAAATTAGTTTCTGGTCATAGCATGAGCTGTTGGCAAAATTAGTCTTCTGGAAAACAAAAACAAACAAACAAACAAAAAGCACTAAATCGGGGGGCTTAGAAACAACAGAAGAGTGAAGGGTGGAGGAATTCTATTTCTGATAGAAAAAAAAGCCGGATCGCTCCTCAAAACTGCGCAAGCTTTTTGGTTTGTCTGCGGCTCTTATATGGCTGCCTGCTGGAAACCTTCAAAACCTGAGCCCCAGACAGCCCCAGATTAAATGGCTGCCTCAGCAAAACTGTCTGAGCTCGTAACCGGAGAGCCGGGCAGGCAGCAAAATTCCCTTTCATGTCCCATTAAGCACATTTGCATACCGATGACTGGACCCTGACAGCACTGCCCAGGAATTCCCAAGATAACAGCCCTGATTTCTGTGCCCGGGCCCTGGGTCTCTATCCCTTCAACTCCCGAAAGGGTCAAAAGGAGAGGTTGGCGGGAGGTTAATGTTAACGGGTTGAGAACAGGTCATTCTCCAGATATGGGAGGTTCCCGCACCCATCCCAGGAGATCCTAACCAGCTATACTTAGAAAAAAAGTCTTCCAGAGTGTTCCACAAACTGATGGTATCAGAGGCCGTGTCATCCCCGGTCTTGCCTGACTTTGGGCCAAGCATCCTCACTATAGGGTACCGCTTTTCTCCAGTTCCCAGTGCTGAAGAACACCAAGGCGGACATCGCTTTCAAAAAGGAATCAGACCATTCTCATCTTCAATAATTGCTCTACTTCCAGGAGCTGCCAGTGTGGGGAAAAATAATTTCCTTCCTGACCACCAACCTCAGCATTACAAGTACTTGGCAAGAACCTCTACCTCAAGGCGCCATTAAAACAAATTATCCCTCTTTCCCCCCCAATTCCTACCCCAATATTTCCATTTTCAAGCCGCTGCGGGTTTAAAGTCCCAATGACTGGTCAGGAGATTATTTGGGGGTTTTAACGGGTTGAAAAAGCCAAGGGTGAATCAAGAGGATGACTTTATCAGCCTAAAAACTTCATGGTCTTTAAGATTTTATTAACACAGGTATCATGATTGGGACCAAGGAGATGATGACAATTCCTGGTCGGACTACATCTGGCTGGATGATGGGCTCCTGAGTGTGTCTGTCACATCACCCATCCCATCTAGCGAGCCATCCTACCATGACCTAGTTTGTCATCCCCCTCCCTTCCACTTCTAGAATTGTAATCCAATCAAAACTACTACTGCTCCTGGAAGGACAATGGCTCTACCCATCATCCCTGAGATTTTCTTTTTTTCATATAGGATCCAAGAAATTTTTAACAACATTTTATTTTTTCCAATTACATGTAAAGACAATTTTTAACATTTGTTTTTTGAAAGATTTTGAGTTTCAATTTTTTCTCCCTATCTTGTCTCTCTCCCCCCTCCTCCCCAAGCAATCTGATACGGGTTACACGTGTGTAATAATGTAAAACACACTTCCACATTAGTCACGTTGTAAAAGAACAAAAGGGAATAAACATCAAAAAAATTGAAAAAGTGAAAACATCCTTTGATCTGCATTCAGACTACAACAGTTATAGCATTTTCCATCCTGAGTCTCCTGAAATTGTCTTGGATCGATGGATTGCTGAGAAGAGCGAAATCCATCACAGCCGATCATCGCACAACCTTACTGTTACTGTGCGCTGCAGCATTCTCCTGGTTCTGCTCACTTCACTCAGCATCAGTTCACGGAAGGCTTTCCAGGTTTTTCTGAAATCTGCTTGCTCTTAGAGCACACTAGTATTCCATTATATTCCCACACCACAACTTGTTCAGCCATTCCCCAGTTGATGGGCATCCTTCAATTGCCAATTCTTTGCCACCCCAAAAACAGCTGCGAGGAAGATTTTGTACGTGACGATCTCTTTCTCTCTTTTTAACTTTTCCTTGGGATACAGCTCTGTTGGCCATATTAATATGTCAAAGGATATGTATGTTTGTATTATCCTTTGGGGATAGTTTCAAATTGCTCTCCAGAATCATCCCTAAGATTTTCTAAACTAAAACACACTTGATTGACCATCTCTCCCTTATATTGACAGGTAGGTGGAATAGTGAATAAACACTAGAGCGGGAGAGAAGTCCTGTGTTTAAATTTGGACCATATACTTACTTTAGTTATGTGGCCCTAGGCAAGTTATTTCATATTTGTCTCATCTAAAAAGGGAGGGAAATAATACCACTTACCTCCCAGGGCAGTTGAGATAATGAGATAATATTGTAAAGTACTTAGCACATAGTAGGTGTTTAATATCAGGACCTAGAGTATAGTAGGTGCTTAGTAAAATACTTATTCCTTTCCCTGATATTCATAATATTGTTATTGCTGAGTTGTTTTGGTCATGTCTCATTCTATTTTCCTCCATTAGGGTTCTCTTGGCAAAGACACTGGAGAAGTGGGCCATTTTTATTTCCAGCTCATTTTACAGATGAGGAAACTGAGGCATATAGGGTGAAGTGACTTGCCCAGGGTCATGTAGTTAGATTTGAATTGAGGAAGAGGAGTCTTCTTGACTCAAGCCCAGCACTCTATCCACTGTTCTATTCAGCTGCCCTTGAAGCTATTGGCAAAGAGCCTTGCAAACCTTAAAGCACTATACAAATTAGGGTATTCCCTCACGAGAAGGCAAGGTTCTTGAGGGTAGGAGCCATCTTGCTTTTGTAACTTGTATTCCAAGTACAATGCTTGGTACAAAGTCAGTGTTTAGTAAATTCGTTCTCTGGCAGTGAGTCGTTTTTAATCAGGAAAGCATCCAGAGGTCACAGCCAGTATAGAGAAGGAATCACATGAAGTCCTTGTTCCATCCCAAACCTAACAGCAAGCAGCCACAGTGGGCTATAGGAAAGGAGCCAGCCATCCCCACCAAATGCTCTCTCCAGGGAAGGCAAGTCAGGGAGCTAAGGCAGCAAGACACCTTGAGAGACAGAGGGGATCACGTCTTGGCAAGTTAAACCAACCAGTCTAGCCAGACCCTGCAGGACACAGTCCAAGGTCTTGAACCCAAATCCATGTTCCCAGCCTAGTGCCGACAACCATCCTCCTCCTTCAGCAGGGGCTGCAACCACAGCCAGGAAAGAAAGGACTAGTCACTAAGCATTTTGTCTCATTAAATGGGTCAATAGAAAAAAAAAAACTCATTGGATTTCATCAGTGGAAATGACACTAAAGTAGAGAAATGATGCCCTACTTTGCCACTGTCCCTAAGGACCATGAAAAAGAGAGAGCAGATCAACATAATGAGGGACCTTGCTGGTTTTAGAATTCACTCCTTCTCACTCTTTATCCCCAAATATTTGGCACAGGGTTCAGAATTGGAAGGGACTTTTGAATCTGAGTTAGAGAAGGTGCAAACCTCCATTTGAACAAGATGGACTATGAACCAGCTCCCTCGGGAGTTCCAAGAAGTTAGACAATAAGCATTTATTAGGTGCTTATTATGGGCCAGCTACTGGGCTAAGGAATGAGACTCCAAATAGGAGCCAAAAAAAGGAAGGGCAGCTATTTGGTACAGTGGATAGAGAACCAGCCCCAAAGCCAGGAGGGTTAGGTTAGGGTTAGAGTTGGGAGTTCAAATCTGGCTTCAGACACTTAACACTTCCTGGCTGTGTGACCCTGGGCAAGTCACTTAAGCCCAATTGCCTCAGCAGGAAAAAAAAAATGGTAAACTCTGCTCTCCAAAAGCTTCCATTCTCATGGGAAAAGATACCACATAAAAGAGAGCTAAAAAAGTGGGGACTGGGCAAGAAGAAAAGGTCTCTTTTGGGGAAATGATGGCAAAGTCTGAGGAATCAGCATATTATCAGAAGGGGAAGGAAGCATTAGCAACTTGAACCCTGGAAAGAACCATCAACAGGATAAAAAGATCAGCATTAATAAAAAAAAAAAATTAAATTTAAAAAATTAAAAAAAAAAAAAAGGTGTCAGAGCAAGAAAGGTCCCAGGTTCAAGGGAAGTTCCAGGGACAGAGGGCAGATGAGCTACGGTGGGTCAAACTCTGAAAAGTCAGACACAGGCAGGAGGGAAATGAAAGCTCCAAGGGTTTTTGGCTTCAATTTTGCACCTGTAAAGTTTGAGACGCTAAAAGCACCCACGTCCCGGAGTTGTGAGGATCAAATTTGACAATAATTGTAAAGCACTTAACACGGCGCCGGCCCACAGTGGGTGCTCTATAAGTGAGCTGTTGTTATCACTAACATTAAAGTGTAGAAGGTTTGAAGTTTACTACTCTGTAGAAAAGATGCCGCCATCCGCATCCAGCCCAAAAAGTGGTCCTCCCGCCGGTCACTGACCCGCCCACATGTGCACCAACTAAATGATGAGCTCAGAACCGGACCACAGGGAGAACAAATACTTGGCAGGAGATCACAAGCATCGTTACACACATAAGGGATGAGGAGGAGCCTTCTCCTGCATTTCACTGGAGTTTTTTAGCCACCCAAGAGCTCCCCTTTCTGGAATCACTGGTGGGGCAACAGTGCCATCCGGTGTCAGTCAGAGGGAACCTCGGCTGGCCCCGACACCAGTCTTCAACACTGGTCGATCCTCCCTCCGTGACTCGGCCTGTACATTCTATCCAAAATGGACAGTGATCTAGGCAAAGGCTTCACCTGTGTTTTTACTACAACTTTCTCATTTGGGGATTTTTTTAAACAAATACGAAATAAGAAAAAAAATTGCCATGTACACAGCAGACCGTAAGAGAGGATTCCATCTAAAACAAA
The DNA here is from genome assembly GCF_048593235.1 of Sminthopsis crassicaudata. Taxonomy (NCBI): domain Eukaryota; kingdom Metazoa; phylum Chordata; class Mammalia; order Dasyuromorphia; family Dasyuridae; genus Sminthopsis; species Sminthopsis crassicaudata. Next base: position 750,726,480 of record NC_133617.1, on the reverse strand, counting down.
AACCTTCTATTTCGAGAAAACCTATATAATAAATACTGCCCCTTGTTTTCAAAGCTGCCCAGATTTTCTTAGTGGTTTTTTGGTCTCTTCGGGACTTTTTTAACTTTATTTCCCCCCTTCGCCTATCCTAAAGAAGGCTACAAGTAAGCATTTATATACGCACACACATATATCACATATATAGAGATATCTATAAGCATTGACATAAGCATACATATACACTCATATATATATATGTGTATATACATATATATGCATATATAGATATATATATGTACACACACACACATACACACTTTTTTTCTAAATCAATCATTTCCCATACCACAGCAATATTCCAATCTAATTACATCTTATCTGAGAGACTGTCTATGAAAGTTTTCCCCTGATTTTCTGCATTGCTTCTATTCTTGACTATATAGATTTTATTTATACAAGAAATTTTTATTTTAGAATAATCAAAATTATCTTTTTTTGCTGAGATAATTGGGATTAAGTGACTTGCCCAGGGTCACACAGCTAGGAAGTGTTAAGTGTCTGGGGCCAGAAGTCAGGTCCTCCTGACTTCAGGCTGGTGCTCTATCCACTGCACTACCAGATGCCCCTAAAATATCCTTTTTACACTTCGACAATGTTCTCCCTTATAATATATTTTAAGGTCTGATCCTGCTTACTTTCTTTCTATCTTTTCCCCCTGGTTTCTTTGAAGTTCCTGACCTTTCATTCTTTTAAATGAACTTTATTATTTTTTCTCAGTAAAATAATTTTTTAATAATTTAACAAAATGACATGGAATAAACTAATCAGGTAAATTATCATTTCTTAAAATTATATTGGCTTTGCTTTACTCATGAGCAATTAATATTACTTTAATTATTTAAACCTGAGATTATTTTCATAAAAAGTATTTTATGTTTATGTTCATGTACTTCTTATATCTATTTTGGCCAGTATATGCTCAGCTATTTTATGCTGTCTAGGCATTTCTAAAGGTCTAAAATAATATTGAATAATATTGCTGAGACAGTGTAGTTTCTCTATTTTTTCGTTTGATTACATCTATTTTAACTTTGTCCGAGATCATGATTATCTCTGATTTTTTTTACATTATGCTGTTTATTATGTTCCTGCCCTGTATTTTATCTTTATGTGTATCTCTCATTTTTATATTTCCTAAAAACTATATATTGTTGAATTCAATTTTTAAATCTGTTATCCATTTCTGTTTTATGGATAAATTTGTGCCATTCACACTCTAAGCTACAATTCCCTGTTCTGTGTTTTCCTCCTTCCTGTTTTTCCTCACTATCCTATTCTCATTTCTCTGCTTTACTTTTACCCACCACCTTGCCCTCCTATTCCTTTCTCACCCCTCTAAAAGTCCCTCCCTTATATTCTCTTTCCCTCTTCTAGATATACATTAATGTGCACATACACACACATGTACATGTGTATGTAGTTCCCTCTTTAACCCATTTTTATGAGTAAGGTTCTAGCGTTATTCATCCTCCCCCTATTAGATTCTTACGTATTTATTTGTGCCCCATTTGCATGAGATAATTATTCCTTTTTATCTCTTTATACAGTTTTTTAAAGAATCACTCCATCATACTCAACTCTGCCCAAGCCTTTCTTTCAAACTACAAAAAAATGAAAACAATCAAAAGAGTACTGCAAATATTCAGTCCTTTATAATGTTTTTAATATTTACTTACTATTTATCTTGGATATTATATGTTGAATTTTCCCTTAAGTTCTGAGGTGTTTTTTTTTTCACAAAGACCTGAAAGTTTTTCAGTTTCTTAAATGTCTTTTTTATTCTATTTGTGATTATACTTAACTTTGTTGGATGAGTTGCCGTTGGACATAACTCCAGCTCTTTTGCTCTATGGAATATAGTTTTTCAAAACCGATGGTCCTTCAACAGAAAAGCTCTAGGTTTTGTGTAATATTTATTGTAGCTCCATGATATTTAAATTGTTAGGGGGTTGCTTCCAATATTTTCTCCTTAACCTGGGAGCTTTGAAACATGGCTATGATACTCTTGTAAACTTTCCTCCTTGGATCTCTTTTAAGAGGTAAACAGTAGATTTTTTTTCTATTTCTGCTTGTTCTAGAACTTCAAGACAATCTTCCTTGTACTTTCTTGTAATATTGTATCAACATTCTTTTTTTAAACATAGTTTTCAGGTAGTGTAACCATTCTTATGTTTTTTCTCAATCTGTTCTCCAGATCAGTTGTTTTTCTTTAGAGATGTTTCACTTTCTCTTCTGAATTTTTTTTCATTCTTTTTTCTTTGTTTTATTATTTCTTGGTATTCTAGAGTATCATTATCTTCCCTTTGCCCAAATCTAATTTTTTTACATATTTTTAAATTTTAATTTATTTTTTTATTATTATAGATTTTATTTACAAGATATATGCATGGGTAATTTTACAACACTGACAATTACCAAGCCTTTTGTTCCAATTTTTCCCTTCCTTCCCCCCACGAACCTCCCCCAGATGGCAGGTTGACCAATACATGTTACATATGTTAAAGTATAAATTAAATACAATATATGTATACATGTCCAAACAGTTACCAAATCTAATTTTTAAGGAATCTTTTTTTATGTTAAACATGGTAGAAATATATGTTAAATCTAATGCATGCATACGTATTTATACAATTATTGTGCTGCACAAGAAAAATCAAATCAAACCAGTAAAAAAAAAAAAGAAGAAACAAAATAAAATGCAAGCAAGCAACAACAAAAAGAGTGAACCACATTCAGTAAGGAATCATTTTGTTTAAGTTTTTGATTCTCCATTTCTAGTTGGTTGACTTTCTTTTCAGGATATTCTTAGATTTTCTTATTCTTTTTTCTAATTTTCCTTTAATCTCTCTTATTTGATTTTTAAAGCCCTTTTTAATTTCTTCTAAGAACTCTTTTTGTGCTTGAGACCATTTGACATTTCTCACTGAAAAGAGAACTGATGCTTTTTAAAAATTCCATTATCTTCCTCTGAATCTGAACCTAGATCCTCTATCCCCATTGTAACTATCTAGGGTGGGTTCTTTCCTCTTTGTTTACTCATTTGGGTTTGTCTTATTTTGTTTTTAGCCGCTATCAGTAAAATTAAATTGTAGTCTGGAAGTATGGAGAATGATGCACTAGCCTCAAGTCCTTCTTACTAGTATTTTCTGAGACCTGTCTCAAGGTCCACTCCTAAGTCACAGCTAGGGACCCAACTATACAAGTCCACAAATCATCTTGCTTTTTATGGTCCCTCAGATGGCTGCAAACTGCAGCTATCCTCTCTATCCTGGATCTAAAACCAGGGACTCTACTCTTCTGCAAGTGCCCACAATCAACAGGGTCACTGCATCCCTGCTACTGTACTCCCCAGGTGTGTGCTAGCTCCTCCCTGCAGCCACAGCTCAGGAGGAGTCTGATCAGTGGAAGGAACTTCAGCCTGTTCCTATTCAGTCTCAGACCCCCACACTGTCTGGGAGATGAAAGTTTCTAAGGCTGAGGCTGTCCCCCCCAACCCAGTGCCCCACAACGTATTATTTGTTGATTTTGTGAGTTGGCCTTGGGTGTTTGAGCTTTATTTAGGCCAAATCTCCACTCCTAGAAGTCAGTTCTTCTCTGAGGTCTTCTCAAATTGTTCTAGGAGGCAACCTATACCAAGATAAGATTAAACGGGTTCATCATGATTTAGACATAAAGAGTGATACTATAAGCAAATTAGGAAAATAAGGGATAGTTTACCTGTCAGATCTTTGGAGAAGGGAGAAATTTATGACAAGCAAGAAATAGAGAACATCATGAAATGTAAAGTAGATCATTTTGATTACATTAAATTAAAAAAAGTTTTGCACAAATAAAATCAATGCAGCCAATATTAGAAGGGAAGCAGAAAGCTGGAAAACAATTTTTACAGCCCATGTTTCTGATAAAGCCTCATTTTTAAAATATAGAGAGAACTGAGTCAAATTTATAAGATTATAAGTCATTTCCAATTGATAAATGGTCAAAGGCTATGAATAGGCAGTTTTCAGATGGAAAAATTAGTCTATAGTCATCTGAAGAAATGCAAATCATTATTGATTAAAGAAATGCAAATTTAAAAAACACTCTCACCTCTCATCTCACACCTCACACCCAGCAGACTGGTTAAGATAACAGGAAAAGATAATGACAAATGTTTATAGGGAATGTGGGGGTGGGGGGGGGAAACAGGGACATAATGCATTGTTGGTGGGATTGTGAAATGGCTCAGACATTCTGGAGAACATTCTGGATAAATGCCCAAAGATTTATAAAAATGCATAACCTTTGATCCAGCAGTACCACTACTGGATCTATGTCCCAAAGAGGTCATAAAAAAGGAAAAGGACCCATATGTGCAGAAATGTTTATAGCAGCTCTTTTTGTAGTGGTGAGGAAATGGAAATTGAGAAGATGCCCATCAATTAGGGAATATTGTGATATATTAATATGATGGAATACTATTATTCTATAAGAAATGATGAAAAGGCTGATTTCAGAAAAGTCTGGAAAGACTTATATGAACTGATGCTGAGTGAAGTGAACAAACCAGGAAAACATTGTACATACAAACAGCAAGATTATGTGATGATCAACTGAGATGAACTTAGCTCTTTTCAGCAATATAGTGAGCCAAGACAATTCTAAAAAACATTGGATGGAAAATACCATCTACATCCAAAGAAATAACTATGGAGACTGAATGTGGATCAAAACATACTATTTTTACCTTTTATTGTTGCTATTGTTATTGTTATCATTTTCTCATGCTTTTTCTCTTCTGATTTGTCTTTCCTAACATGACACATACAGAGGTGTTAGATTGATTTTTACATATATGTATATACCAAGTACATACTGTCATGCTATCAGGGAGAATGGAGGGAAAGGAGGAAGGGAGGAAAAAATATTCAAAACCTTGCAAAAATGAATGTTGAAAACCATCTTTAATTGTAACTAGAAAAATAATATGCCATTAAGTAATTTTTTAATTGTCCTAGGAGGACAACTGATTTACTCCCTGTTCATTTCTGCTTCTCTGAGATGGTTTTCTGCTTTTTTTGGGGGGGATTGACAAAATCTTCATCTGAAAACTGCCTGTTCATATCCTTTCACCACTTATCAACTGGAAAATGACTCATATGCTTATAAATACGAATAAATTTTCTCTGTGCTTAAGAAATGAGGCCTTGATCACAGACATTTGCTATAAAAAATAAAAATTCTCCAGTTTCCTGCTTTCCTTCTAATCTTGGCTGCATTGGTTTTGTTTGTGCAAAAGCTTTTTTAATGTAATATAATCAAAATATTGTAATGCTCTCTATCTTTTCTTTGGTCATAAATTCTTCCCTTATTCATGGATCTGACAGGTAAGTATTCCATGATCTTCTGATATGATTATGGTATTACCCTTTATGTCTAAATTATGTACCCATTTATCGTATCAGTGTGGCATGTTGTTTCTATGTCTAGTTTCTGCCAAACTGCTTTCTGGTTTTCCAGTAATTTTTGTCAAGTAGTAATTTCTTGTCCCCAAAACGGAGATTTTTAAGTTTGTCGAACCCAAGATTACTATGGTTATTTCCAACTCTGTACTGAGTACCTGATCAATTCCACTCATCCACTATCACTATATTTCTTAACTAATACCGGAGTGATTTATTAATGACCACTTTGTACTACAGTTTGAAATCTGGCACCCATGCCAACTTCTTAAAATGTTGTGGTAGGTATTGTATATATTACCTTCTTTATTCTGATTATTTCATTCCAGGTTCATGCAACTTTTCCTATTGCTCTGAACCTTCCTTGTTCTTTACATTTAATATTTAAAAGTCTTGATAAAACTCCTCAAGAAGAGTTTTATGGCAAGGCTGTCAACAAGCAGTAATTAAGTACTTACTGTATTCTAGATATTATATTAAAAGCTAAGGATTAAAAAAGAGTAAAGCAGACAGCTCTAAGACTTGAAATTTAGACAATCTTCTGACAGTAAGCTGACATTTCCTATGTTCTCGGAAAGGAAGTCTTCAAGAAATGCGTGGAATGAATGAATGCTTCATCGAGAGAAGCTGAGACCAGAGAGGGATGTGACAACTTTCATATAAATATCTACTGGGCTACATCCCAGAACACAGATTAAGCATGTTCAATTTGCCTCAGAGGGCAGAACTAAAAGTAATAGGGGAAGTTACAAGGAAGTGAATTTAAATTCAGACTCAGAAAAACACTTCCTAAACAATAAATTCTTTTCAAAAATGGCAAAGGCTTCTGGGTGCTTCCTGGAAGTATTCAGGAAGAAATTACATTATCTGTAATAATATTTCCCCTGGATTTCAGAGATTCTATGACTCTTGTATTTTCCATCTTTATTCTGATCTTTAGTAGAATGAATTTCTCAGTTTCTTGGAGGATCAGCCAAAGATACATCTCTCTTCACACCTCTTACATATTAAGGGCCATTATGAGCAAGAGGACAATGCAAACATAGGACCCTTTCCACGGCTACTCCTCCAACTTCCAATAGGAGGTTGGGTTTTCCAATTGATGGGTGCTACTTTCTTCTTCAGGATTCTAAAGATAATCCTCAGAAGTTTCTAATATTATTGCCCCCATCCAATATGCTCCTCAACAACAAGCCAGCCGATATTAACTAGCATTTTAAAAGGGCATTTACTGTTGGAGGGGATGTGGGAAAACTGGGACACTGATACATTGTTGGTGGAGTTGTGAAAGAATCCAGCCATTCTGGAGAGCAATTTGGAACTATGCCCAAAAAGTTGTCAAACTGTGCATACCCTTTGACCCAGCATTGCTGTTATTGGGATTATATCCCAAAGAAATACTAAAGAGTGGAAAGGGACCTGTATGTGCCAAAATGTTTGTGGCAGCTCTTTTTGTTGTAGCTAGAAACTGGAAGTTGAATGGATGTCCATCCATTGGAGAATGGTTGGGTAAATTGTGGTATATGAAGGTTATGGAATATTATTGCTCTGTAAGAAATGACCAGCAGGAGGAATACAGAGAGGCCTGGAGAGACTTACATCAACTGATGCTGAGTGAAAAGAACAGAACCAGAAGATCGCTGTACACTTCAACAACAATACTGTATGAAGATGTATTCTGATGGAAGTGGAAATCTTCAACATAAAGAAGATCCAACTCACCTCCAGTTGATCAATGATGGACAGAAATAACTACACCCAGAGAAGGAACACTGGGAGGCGAATGTAAATTGTTAGCACCACTGTCTATCTACCCAGGTTACTTATACCTTCGGAAGCTAATAATTAATGTGCAACAAGAAAATGGGATTTACACACATATATTGTATCTAGGTTATATTGTAACACATGTAAAATGTATGGGATTACCTGCCATTGGGGGGAGGGAGTGGAGGGAGGGAGGGGATAATTTGGAAAAATGAATTTAAAAAAATAATAAAATAAAAGGGCATTTACTAACAATATGATATAAATAAGAAAAAGCTAAGTTACAAGAACTTTTTCTTTCTCACAAGAACATAGAATCCAAGAGAAGTAAGACTTAAGCTTGGAAAGCATAAATGGCAAAAGGATAACTCCCAGCTCCTGGCTGAATGGAAGTCCCTTTCCCCTGGGGCACGCCCTTTAGTGACTGTTTTTGGGTTCTGACAGTAGACTGTAGAGTTCTGACTGTAGAATCCTGAGGATGCTTTTCCATGGTATGTCTCCTCTTCCCTCAGATCCCATTGTAGATGCTACCATCAACTACTGCTGTTACAAGGACACTCCTGATTACAATGAGCAGTGCAAATCTTCCAACTTTTTTGGAGTTCACAAAGTCATCTCCTGGTCAAGGGAGAGAGAAGGAGAGCTCGCTCAAGTGTTTGCTGGAACTTCTCCTCTATTAGGATGGCCCACAATTGAAATATTGGGTTCTAAACCCATTTGTTACTGTCTTCAAGCTTTGGGAGATACATCTGATTCTCTTAAAACAATGATAAGACATTTCTGATTTTCTGCCTTCATTTAGTCTCTATTTAATCTGCATGTTAGATTGGCTGATTAAATAGATGTATCTAGGAATGAATCATGCCCAATTTATACATTTGATTGATTCTATAACCAAAAAAAAATCTTACAAAGGTGATGGGACAAAGAGAATCCATGTTAAGTTATATTAAATTGGGGGTGAGGATATGTTTAAAAGCCCTCAAATCTTGGGGAAACATTCTACCCTTAGCCAAAGACATCCAGCCTTGAAGACCATGTTCTGTAGAGTACAGAATTCAATATTCCCCAGAATCCTATAGACTTATGCATCACTCAGCTACTTTGAGACTCCCTCTTTCCCTGTGCATGAAGCCATAGATAAAAAGCCAGACCACAATCACAAAAGCAAATGACTAAGTGGGAAAAAAATTTATTCTATATACCTTATAGACCCTCTCATATGCAGAGCAACAAAATCCAGGGAGGGAAGGAGGAAGGAAGGAAGGAAGGAGGAAGGAAAGGAGGGAGGGAGGCAGAAAAGAAAGGAAGGAAGGAGGGAGAGGGGAGGGAGGGAGGCAGAAAAGAAAGTAAGGGAGGGAGAGAGAAGGGAGGGAGGGAGGGAGGGAGGGAGGGAAGGAAGGAAGGAAGGAAGGAAGGAAGGAAGGAAGGAAGGAAGGAAGGAAGGAAGGAAGGAAGGAAGGAAGGAAGGAAGGAAGGAAGGAAGGAAGGAAGGAAGGAAGGAAGGAAGGAAGGAAGGAAGGAAGGGAGGGAGGGAGGGAGGGAGGGAGGGAGGGAGGGAGGGAGGGAGGGAGGGAGGGAGGGAGGAAGGAAGGAAGGGAGAGAGGAAGGAAGGGAGAGAGGGAGGGAGGGAGGAAGGGAGGGAGGGAGGGAGGGAGGAAGGAAGGAAGGAAGGGAGAGAGGGAGGGAGGAAGGGAGGGAGGGAGGGAGGGAGGGAGGGAGGAAGGAAGGAAGGAAGGGAGAGAGGGAGGGAGGGAGGGAGGAAGGGAGAGAGGGAGGGAGGGAGGGAGGGAGGGAGGGAAGGAGGAAAGGAGGGAGGAAGGGAAGGAAGGAGGGAGGGAAGGAAGGAGGAAGGAAGGAAGGGAAGGAAGGAAGGAAGAGAAGGAGGGAGGGAGAGAGGAGGGAAGGAAGGAAGGAAGGAAGGAAGGAAGGAAGGAAGGAAGGAAGGAAGGAAGGAAGGAAGGAAGGAAGGAAGGAAGGAAGGAAGGAAGGAAGGAAGGAAGGAAGGAAGGAAGGAAGGAAGGAAGGAAAGGAGGGAGGGAAGGAGGGAGGGAGGGAGGGAAGGAGGGAGGAAGAAAGGAGGGAGGAAGGAAGGAAGGAAGGAAGGAAGGAAGGAAGGAAGGAAGGAAGGAAGGAAGGAAGGAAGGAAGGAAGGAAGGAAGGAAGGAAGGAAGGAAGGAAGGAAGGAAGGAAGGAAGGAAGGAAGGAATCCAGTGATGGGCTAGTCACATCCTCTGGCAAAAATAAGTAGCATCCTAGGGTTTTATTATATTCTTTGCAAAAATATGTCAACCAACTTTGGGGTAGTTCTGGACTGCCCATTCAGACAGAAAAATGATGAGCAATTATTTCAAAGCGTGAATCCTTTGTAGCTGACTGGGGATTATGACTGAGTTTCCATAATTAAAATTTATTGATATAAAAAGAGAGTCTTATGAGCTACAGTATCTTAAGAATTAAACTGGTGAATTAAATCTTTTAAAAATGAAACTGGCCAACAAGCATTCACTATGACTCTATGAACCAGCTTCTATGTGGAATCCTCTGGATACAAATATAAGCAAAAAAGAACGACCGCTCCTTCCCTCAAGGAGCTTACATTTTAAAGGGGAAAGACAACACACACAAAAATGGCAGCTGGAATGGGGAATAGGGAAAATGAAGATAGCTTTCTGAAGTCCAGAAAGTGAAAAGCAGAGTAAAGAAATAAATGGATGGAGATGGGTGGGATGGAGAACTTGGGAAGAACAATTTACATATGGGGTCCAGAAGCACTTGACCTGGATGCCAAAGGACCTTAAATCACTCTCAGTGGTATTACAGATACATTGAAGTATCTAAGTATTACTTAATTTGTACCAGAAAGTGTGTGATAGATGGGGGAGGGAGGAGAAAACAGCTAGACTGAAGATTTGCCGAGGATAATTAAGCATTCCCTGCATAAACTTAAAATTTAAAACTACCCAACACTGCAATCGAGGAGAAATATGGTATAATAGAACTGATGAATAAATATTTATTAAGTACTTACTGTCTATCTGGCACTGTGCTAAATTCTGGAGATTCAAAAAGAGGCAAGAGATGGTTCCCGTCCTCAGGGAGCTTAAAAGTCTAACAGGGAAATAACGTACAAACAAATATGCACAAATGTGTTGTATGTAGGATCAATAGCAAATAATGAGCAGAGAGAAGGCCTGAATTCAGAGAGGTTGGTGAAGGCTTCCTGTGGATGCTGGGCTCAAAGCCTACATCCATATTTGTTTGCTCTAGAGTTCAAATCTCACCCTTGTGTTTCTCTTGCGTGTCTGCGATCACCTAATTTCCTTTAAATAGGAGAAGGTTTGATCCCTGAGGTCCTTTTCAGCTCCAGTCTAAGAGCCCCCAACTTTCAGCAAATTCCCTCTCTCCGATGACCGGTGTCTCACTTCCCTTATCTGAATGGCAACAAGGTGTCTCTGATCTTCTGCAGCGAAATCCGTAACCCAAGCTTAGAGAAATCCAGGTGTGTGTCTTGAGAAAAATTATGTGCCTGGGATCACTGTGCTTTTTCCAAAGCTATTTCTGCCACAGATCTCAGAGAATTTATTACAGAAATCACAAGAATTAAAGGGGTCCCTTTTCTCTCACACATGAAAAAGGGATACCCCACAAATGGCCCTGAGGGGTGTGTGTCTGTCTCTCTGTCTCTGTCTCTTTGTCTCTGCCTCTATCTCTCTGTGTCTCTCTCAATCTCTCTCTTTCTCTCCCCCTTTCTCTTCCTCTCCTCCCCTTCACACACACACACACACACACACACACACACACACACACACACAAACACGGTTCTCCAGAAACTGACCCATTGTGGTGGTGATGTCAGGAGCCTGTTTGCAATTAAACACAGGAAGGATATTAAAACTTCCAAGAGAGATTTCTTTTCAAGCCACAACAGAGGAAGGGGAGCCACAGCCTAATTGAAACCACATCCAAACCCACTTCCTCCTTATTTACCAGTATCATCTACAGGGCACTGTTTAGATGCTGACATTCAAAGGTCTGAAGCTGACAACTGTAAATCCTCTTAAGACCAAATATACGTGTGTATGTATAGAGATAGATAGACAGAGAAATAGAGAGACAGAGATAGACAGATAGATAGACAGAGAGAGGGAGAGAGGGAGAGAGAGAGAGGGAGAGAGAGAGAGAGAGAGAGAGAGAGAGAGAGAGAGAGAGAGAGAGAGAGAGAGAGAGATGGATGGAGAGAAAGAGAGAGGAAGAGAGAGACAGAGACAGAGACAGAGACACAGAGACACACAGATAGAGAGATAGAGATAGATAGATAGATAGACAGAGACAGAGAGAGAGACAGAGACAGAGACAGAGACAGAGAGAGAGAGATGGATGGATGGACGGACGGTCGGATAGACTGATGGACAGATGATAGATGTCTCAAAAGCCCTTTATGACAAGGACTAAAACTGTATCTCTAGAAGCTACAAGAAGTGGGCACCCTTGGCCCCATGCAGGAGCAGGGGAGGAGCCAAGCCTCCTCTTGGGGCTGCCCCAGCCGGGCCCCACTGGGGCCCACAAATCATCAAAGTAGATCCGTAGCTGCCATCCAGCTCTGCCCAGGGCGGCCGGGCGCTGCGTGCACAGGCTTCCCGTTAGGATGCCGCATTCAGTGCCCGGTGGCTCACTCACGCACCCTGGCCCCGGGGGCCCAGGACCACCGGAGGACCTCAGTTCCCAATCCTCTGGCTGCTGCCTCCTCCCCCCCTGCAGTGAGGCCCTCACCTCCGGGCTCTCCCTCCCTGGGGGGTCCCGGCTGGAAAAGGGACGCTGGTCCCTGCCCTCAGTCTCCACGTGGCTCCGAGTGGAGGCGCTCGGTCCGGAAGTCTGCACTGGTCCCTCTAGACGTGTCCCCGCCTCCCGCTGCTCCCCCAGATTCTCCGCGGGATAAATCCCGGACGCGCTGCCCCTGGCTCGCAGGAAGGGAGCCTCATTAAAGTGAGGGCACAGGCAGGCACAGATAAGTAAAACTACAGAAATAAGGCCAGCCCCGTGGCTTGGTGTCCGTACGGAACTCTGGGGAAGGGGAAGCAGCGCCCCTTCCCCGCCCTCGGAGCCGGGTGGTCCGAGGCTGCCGGCCCGCGGCCTCCTCTCTGGCCGCAGCTCCCGATCCTCCGCCGTCGCCCCTTCCTGTGGTTCTCCTCCTCACGATAAGGTGCTAAGGCGAACAAGCGTTCACCCGGGAGGCGCGGCCGCGAGCATGGAGTTTCCTTCCTTAGAGAAACGCTGGGAAACCGCGTCGGGCATCTTCCCCTCCCCCACTTAAGATGCCCCATGTTTACATAGCTTAGAGTTCCTCGCTCATTGAATAAGCACTTATTAAGCGCTTACTGCACGCCAGGCACTGGTAGGAAGGGAAGCCCCCGGAAGGAGCCAGCGGCCGCCCTCGAGGAGACGGCGTTCTACTCAGGACAAACGTCGCGTGAGCGGTCAAGTCAATGCAAAGTATAGACCGCGCTAACATGCACAGACACGTCATCAGACGTCCTCCCTCGGAGCACTAACACGGGGACCGGGCCATGGGAGGAGGGATCCCAGGAGGCAGTGAGGGAGCCGGGGAGGTGACAGGAGACGTCACCGTGAGGAGGGCCAATGAACGCCAAGCGTGCACCAAGGGGGGGCGGGGCGCCAGAACAGTCTAGAAGCACTCTAGAGCACGTGCATAAAAGACTGCTGAGCTCCCGAAGGCTGAAGGGAAAAAGGCTCCCTCCGCCCTGGGAAAGGCCGCGGTCCTGGCCGTGGAAACCCCGGCTGTCGGCCGTTAGCCTTTTGTTCTCCGGACATTTCTGGCGCCGAAGAGACCCCACTACAGCCTCGGCCCGTTCTCCATCCGGCTCATCCCAGACCGCCAGGGATTTCAGCATCCGTGCCCAAGACCACCGTCAGCTCCTCGGCTTGGCTTTTAAAGCGCTTCCCACCCCCTTCCTCCTCCGGAGCCCGAAGTCCCAGGGCCGGGCCTCCGGCTGCCTCGGGTCCCGCTAAGGCCCCCTTCTCCATTCCCTGCCCCCTCGGGCCGGGCTGTCCCTCTATCGATGCCCGATTCTCCCAGATTCTCCCAGGTGCGGCTGGCCCTGGCGCGTTATCGCATGTGTCCCTGATCTGACTGTAAAGGGTCCGGCTTTACCCGTTCTTGTTTCTGTTTTTGTTTTTATCTCCAGTGCTCATCACAATATCTGGCGCATAGTAGGTGCTTAATAAATCCCTCTTATCTTATTAAAAAAAAAAAAAAAAAAACAGGCCCAGGGAGAAAATGATCTAACCACTGATTTTTTATGAAATTGGACACCATCTAGAACGTTCCCCTCTTTATGTCCACTCATTTCCTATGCAAAGACGGTAAGATAGCTGTCAATAAATAATTCCCAGATGTGATATCCCAGTCACAGGGATCTTGGAATAATCCTGGAGAACAAAGGAGGGCCTACAAGCTTGGTGACCAACAAGGACCTCAAGTCTTCTTTTTTCTAACTTAATTTTCCTGGTTCATTTTGGGTTCTAAACTGCCCCCCTCCTTCCCTCACTAGAGGAGGCCCCCCTTGGCACAGATTTACAGAAACGTGGAAAGCCGGACCATAAGCATGAACCGGAGTCCAGAGCCGGAGAGCGCCTCCCTTTGTACCTGAGCATTCACGACACTCAGATAACTGAGTTATTGACGTTATCATTTGAACGATACTCCTGTTTCTATCCACAACGTTCACTTGGTTTCTCCTCTTTATTTCATGTTTCCGGGTCTTCTCTAAAATCACCCTGCTCATTTCTACACAATAACATTCCATAACAATCCCGGACGTCACTGATCCAGCCATTGCCCAGCTGATGGGCATCCGCCCAGCCTCCAGTTCTTTGCTCCCACAAAGAGCTGCTCTCCATATCGTAGAATCTCCTTTTTCCCTGACTTCCTTAGGACACCGACCTAGGCAGGGGGTTATGATTCTTTGGATGTAATTCCAGATTGCTCTAAAGATTGGTCAGATCCATTCTCAGTTCTACCAGCAGTGCATTAGGGGTTTTGGGGGGGTTTGGTTTTTTTTTGTTTGTTTGTTTCTCTACATCATTCAAATTTTCAAAAACAAAAAAGATGGCTGTTTCCAATGACAGGCCAGGGAGCGTGACTTTATTATGTTCCATTCCTCCTGACGTGCCCTGCTGACGGAACGATTTGTGAGTACTTTGAAGAAAAGGGGGAAATGGTCCTGAAGGACCTGAGGCTGTTTAGCCTGGGGAGAAGACTCAGGCTTGGTCCCTCTCTGGGCGCGGTTAGGTTCTTACATGGAAGCATTCAGTGCGGAGCCACTTGCACCGTCCCACACAGCAGAGCCAGGGCGGCTGATCACAGGTTCCCCAAGGGGAAGGGGCGGCCCCGATCGGCAGCCCTGGAGGTCTTCCAGAGGAAAGCAGATTCCCACATGTCAGGGAAGCTACGGAGAGCATCCCTGCTTGGGTGCGGGCCAGCCTTGTGACCAGAAGGTCTAAATCTACGAGCAAAGGCACTATTTTGTGCCTCTTGAGGCTGTTTATAAAGCAAGCCCTAGACTCGCCCCTTCTCTAGTGATCCATTTTGAACCATCCTCCATTTTCCACATGTATTTTTTCTCACTAATTTCAAATGAAAATTGCAGTTACAAGATAAGTAACATTCAGCGGCTGGAGGAAAGGCCCCTTGATTTTAGGGGGAAAAAAATACAAAAGAAGCAGATAATAACATAGAGGAAGGTGAAGAAAAGATGAAGAACAAATCCCCCACATAGGACTGGAGAAGACCAAGTGCCACGAAGGTGGAATCTGATTGGAGACGATCCCAGAGAGGAAACGATTGATAAGGTCTCGAGGAAATGAAAGGACGAGGGTGGAATGGGGTCCTGCCCCCAGAAGCCCAGCCAGGAAGGCGCCATTAAGCGTTAACCAGCGTGGGACAGGCCACATCAAGGCTGCCGTGGGAGGCTGGCTGAGATGGGACATCCTGGAAAACTGCTGAGGTTAAGTGCGATGGGGGTGGAGGCCGGGCAATGAGCTCACGGTGTCTCACCCCATCTATTGGTACTTAGGAAACTGTCCCTTTGCCTCAAGCGCTGCAATAACCTATTTGGTCTCCCTCCAGCTTCTCCCCTCTCTGATCCAACCACTATTCCTAAGGCAGAGCTCAGAAAATCTGGAAGCTTCCAATTGCTCAATTAAATCAAACTTTAAAATCAAACTCATTCTTTTGGTATCAATAATTTTTCACCTCTGTGTCCATCTGGAGTTAATGATTCATTATTACTCTCCCTCACACATTCGGCATTTCCATCATACTGCCCTATTTGTTACTGTCCCTATATAAGTCATCTCCCACCTCCAGGGCTTTGCATCAGCTGTGCTCCTCACCGAGCTTGAACTCCCTCCTCACCTCAGGCCCCGAATCCTAAATTTGCTTCAAATTTCAGTTCACATGACCGATGTACTCCCATACAAGCTCTCTCCTGATCCCCCACTTATGATGGCTCCTGCCAAAAAAAAAAAAATCTACTTTATTTTTTCTTTTCTCTGCTGTTATTTGGACTGTAAGTTTCCTGAGGACAGTGATTAATTCAATTTTGTCTTACTCCTTTGATACAGAAGTACTTAAAGTGAGAGTGAGCCTCAGTCTACTTCACAGCCTGTAAGGGGCACAATTTTCCCAAGGGGCTTCGCTGGGCAGCAGCTGCCATGGAAATGTTCCTTTATTGACAGCTCAGTGCTGGTAATGGTACTAACCTAACGTCAACCAAAGGCCCATGTGAACTACAGAATGTCAATCATTCACTAACTTCACTAAATCCACTAATTTATTCACTAACTTATTCAGATCTTAAATCCTAAGATATTAGGGCTATAAGGCAGCTGGATAGAGAGCTGAAAAGGAAGAGCCCCCATTGGCCAAAGACCATCCCAATGAGGCTATGCTCCAGAAATAGGGCGTGGATGGGATAAACTGGGGGAAGACACCCCCCCCCCCGTGAGAACAACAATAACAAGTTGAACCATAGCTAAAAGCTGTAGGGGTTCGATTATCTTAGATAAGCAGACATTTCCCTCCTGTCTCCCCACCACCCTCACCTTTTCATTAGTATTTAAGTACCTAAAAGGTAAAGTGTTCTGGGGCTGATATTTAGTCTCTGAGTGAATTAAATTCACTAGTTAATGGGAGAAAAGGGGAAGGAGAGCCTCTGCTAGGGTCTATAATCCTGTGTTTGCAGCTTGCTTGTTCTTTGCATTCCTCAACTGACACTTTGTTTGTTGGGAGTTGCCCTTTCTCAACAGATTGTAATAAATCCTTTTTGACTTATTTATCTTGGGAGTCTCGGCTTTTAATCTGGGTACAGGTCACATAGGAAGTTATTGTTTTATACAGTAATATGACCCTCTCCTGCCACCAAAAAATAAAAAAGAATTCAATTGAAAGGTAGGTGAAAGACTAATGGAATGCCTTGGGTTGTTTTTTTTTTCTTTTTTAAGGGGCAACCAGGTGGTGCAATGGATAGATCATGGGGGCTGAAGTCAGGAAGTCAAATCTCACTTCAAAGTAGCTGTGTGACTCTGGGTAAATCACTTAACTCCATTTGCCTCAGCTTCCTCATCTGTAAAAGGAGCTGGAGGAGGAAATGGCACCGACTCCAGCATCTCCATCCAGAAAACTCCAAAGGGCTCTAAACAGTTGGACACAACTGAAGAACAATATTTTTTAAAGCATATGTAAAATATGTCACTCATATTTTTGCATTGAGAAAAGAAAATGCAAACTCTTCTTAAATGAATATAAGATACTAAACTATTTCAGAAAGCCTAGGAACTCCAGACAGTCCCTGCTGTGATGAAGACTGCAGCCCTTAAAACTTAGAAGGTCAATGGGATAAATATCCATGACTCTACTGGGCAGGAAGCCAACCCCAAGAGACTGTGATTCGTTGAAGTTCACACAGGTTCTGGACATCACACCTAAAATTCAAATCAGAGAGTCTAGGGTTCAAACTCCATCTTTACCCCTTTACTGCTTAGGTGACTCTGGGTAGCCCATAGATCTGGTTGTGCCTCAAGTTACCTTTTCTGTAAAATGAGCTGCTGGATTAGAGGTCACTAACTCTATGTTCACTTCCAGCTCAAAAACTACATCCCCATGAGCTTTTGAGACTCGTAACTCAGGAAAAAAAAATGTATATACATATATATACACACACACACACACACATATATATATGTAGGTATAGATATAGATAAAGTTTTATATATATATATATATATTCATGCTTATTTTTGAGATGCAAATATCAGGCCTTCAATTCCTTTATAATTTAGAATCTTGGAAAGCTGCCTAAGGCCCCGAGTCCTAGAGCACATCACAGAGGTAGGATTTGAATTCGTCTTTATGACACCAAGGTCAATTTTGTACCACCTCCTACTCCCTGCATTCCCTCTGCCAGATCATTTCGGCACTGGGGGCTTCAGCTCAGGGAGGCCCCTCTGCAACTCCAGTCAACTAGAATTCTTCACTGCCTTGAAAGGAAAAGGAATTTGGGAACCTTTTTGTAATGGCTTTTCTGTTTAAGTTTAAAGCAAAAAAAAAAAAAATTATGGCTCTAAACCAGCAAGGGACCTCAATATATCCTTTTACTGATAAGGAATTAGATAAGGTCTAGAGAATTTACATGACTTGCCTCAGATTAACAGAAGGAGCAAATGGCAGAGTCAGAATGGAACTCTCCTCCTCTGACTCCAGAGCCTGCCCTTAACTATTACAAACCTCTAAGATTTCTTCTTTAACTTACCTATTTCTTTCTTTTCTTTTCTTCCTGACTTCCTTGCTATGCTTTCATCTTTTTCTTTCTTTCTGTCTTTCTTCTTTTCTTCCTTTCATCCTTTTCTTCCTTCTTTCCTTTCTTTCTTCCTTCCTTCCTTTGTTTCTTCCTTCCTTCCTTTCATCCTTTCTTTCTTCCTTCCTTTCTTTGTTTTTTCATTTCTTCTCTTCTTTCTTCCTTCCTCCCTTCCTGCCTTTCTGTCTTCTTTCCTTCCTTCCTTCCTTTCTTCCTTTTCTTTCTTCCTTCCTTCCTCTCTTTCTTTCTTCCTTATTTTCTCTTTCTTTCTTTCTTTTTTTTTTTTTGTAGCAACATGGCCTTCACAATTTTTCCCAATCATTGAAAGAAAGACATCAGAACTATGTTTCTAGGTTTACGATTTGCCCATGTTTGGCATTCAAGTAGGACATTCCAAGCCGGAGCCCCCAGAGCCCATAAAGCAATTTTCCCACAGTGAAATGTCTCCTCTCACAAATTAAATTTTACTTTGCTCTCCCTTGGGAGGGTGGACCTGAAGCTCCCAGTGAAAACCACATGAAATAACCCCAAGAGCTAACAACCAAGCAGTCCCAGAGGTCAGGGCTCAAATCAAGCCTTTCCGGAAATGAATGCCAGGGCCCTTTCATAGTGCCCCATTGTCCTTGTAGTGGCAGTGAAGGAAAAAAGGAAGAACAAACACTAATTAAGCACCTGCTCTCTGTGTCAGGTCTTTCTAATATCTCCTCTGATCTTCACAAAAACCCTGGGAGCTAAGTGCTATCTCATCTCCATTTTAAGCTGAGGAAACTGAGGCAGACTGCCCAGGATCATATGCCCAGGTAAATATCTGGGGCTGGATTTGAACACTCTCCCTGGCTCCAGACCCAGAGGTCTATCCATAGAGCCATTTTGCTGCTGGTGTCCAGCTAATGGTGAGCTAACTCTTTTAAGTCCCAGATGACCAAGAGTGCAAGAAAGTGACCGAGTCTCAAAAATGTAACAACTGTACCCCATCTCAGCAAGCAGAGAAATTCAACCTGGTTAATTCGGGTCACAATATATCACAACAAACACCTTGACAGTGAAAATCCACCAATGGTATTGTTTCCATATCTCAGTGACTAGGTGATCTCACTATTGGGAATACTTCCTTCAAGTCCTAGGCAATGGACTAAGTACTTCAATCAATAGCCAATACAACAAAAAAGTCCATTACAACAAAAGAAAACATACATCCTTAGTGTCTGGAAAGATGAAATGGCTTGGTATGGGGAAAGGGAATCCGGCCATTCACATTAGGCCATTCTGCGAAATGGAACACTGTTGTTCGGCTCTTACCTGAGATGACAGCAGGTTGCAGTCAATGTAGAGACCTCTCCCCGCCATGATGGCGCCGTACGAATATAAGCCAGTGGCAAGATCTGTCATGGCAACCCCCAGACGAACCGGCTCTCCATCCTGCAGAAGGGAGAGAAGGACAGAGTAAAGATGAACATATTCTTCATCACAGAACTTGGAAACTGAAGATTCAGAGTGGGAAGGGAATTTGAAAGTCCCTTCTAACGTCTTAAGTATATTCCAGGATTCTTTCAGAAACATTTTGCATTGCTTATGTTGAAAAACACTTTCAATTGAACTAATACGTGACCCCAGGTCTTCCGGCCCAAAGCCAGCCTTCTTTCCTCTACAGCCCGTGAGGCGTTCCCCTCATGAAAATCAGTAACTGCCCATGATGGACGCCGTCTATTTTGTTTCTTTATTTCTCTCTGTTCTACTAGCTCCCCACCCCATTTTAAAAAAGAAAAAGAAAAGAAGAAAACTGTGAGAAAGTTATTTATAGTCAAGCAAAACAAACTCCCGAATTGGTCGTGTCCCAAAATCAGATGTCTCAATCAGTCTGTGTGACAGGAGAGCGGAGTCCCGTTCTATTCCCTCTGGAATCATGGGGGTCATTGTGTTGTCAGTGCACGGATCAGAGTTCTGGTCTCTCAGAGTTGTTTGTCTTTCAATGATGTGGTTGTCGTACAAATTGTCTGCCTGGCTATGTTTGCCTCAATGTACATCAGTTCACAGCAGTCTTCTGAGGTTTCTCTGAAACCATCCCTTTCATCATTTCTTACAGCACAATTCCAGTTTGCATCCCATACTAGCTGCATGAGCCTGGGCAAGTCAACTGTTTGTCTCAGTTTCCCCATTTGTAAAACTCAACTGAAGAAGGAAATGTCAAGCCAATTCAGTGTCTTTGCCAAGAAAATCTCAAACAGGGTCATGAAGGAGTCAGAAATAATGACTGAACAACAACAAAAACATTCACCTGCTATAATTTGTCCAGTTATACTTTAACTGATGGACGCCACCTCAGTTTCCAGTTCTTTGCTGCCACTAAAAAAAACTATAAATATTATTTTACATATGGATCCTATTCCTCTTCCATTGATCTCTTTGGAGAATAGGCCTAAAAGCACACCGGATGGGTCAAAGGATTCGTACAACTGGGGAACTTTGGGGCCACAGTTCCAAATTGCTTTGCTGGACCACTTTATAATTCCAACAACAGTGCGGCGCCAGGCAAATATAGGTTCTACATAAATGCTAATTCCTTAACCTTATTCTCCTTCTTTTTTCCGAAAGCCCTTCCAATATTTATATTTTCTTTTTTTGTCAACTGTAGAACCTCAGAGTGATTTAATTTGGATTTCCCCAATCACTACCATACTATATTTTTATTCCCTATCATCACCCCAGAGGGTGCCTCTAAAGGGTGCTTAATAAAAAATGACTAATAATAATAACTCACATTTATATAACACTTTAAAGTTGGCAAAGCACTTTATTATGTTAGCTCAGTGGATCCTCACCACCCTGCAAGGTGGATGCTATTATTATCCCCATTTTGACAGATAAGAAAACAGACTGAGAAGTTAAGTGACTTAGCTAAGATCCCACAACTAGGGTCTGAGGTAGGACCTAACATCCAAACTCCTCACTCTAGCTACTGCATCACTGAGTTGCCTCAGAATTTATCAACTCCCCCTCTCCTATCTCAGGACCCTCCCCAGGTCTGTGGTAGGCAAGCAGGGCATCCCCAGAAGTGATGAGCATACTGAGACAGCAGCTCCGTATTCAGATCTTAATTCCCATCTAGCCATTCTGCCCCACTTCCTTCCAAACTCAATTCAAGGGTCATTTGTTCCAAAAAGCCTGGCTTGACTGCCTGCCCCATTAAGGGCCTCCCCTTGGAAATGACTTTGTATTCCCTTAAAAATTCATTTTCAAAGACTTATATGAACTGATGCTGAATGAAATGAGCAGAACCAGGAGATCCTTGTATACTTCAACAACAATACTATATGATGATGAATCCTGATGGACGTGGCCCTCTCTTCAATAATGAGATGAGCCAAATCAGTTCCGATAGAGCAGTAATGAACTGAACCAGCTACACCCAGCAAAAGGACTCTGGGAGACGACTATGAACCACTACATAGAATTCCCAGTCCCTCTATTTTTGTCCACCTGCATTTTTGATTTCCTTCACAGGCTAATTGTACACTGTTTCAAGTCCGATTCCTTTTGTGCAGCAAAACAACTGTTTGGACATGTAGACATATATTGTAGTTAATTTATACTTTAACATATTTAACATGTATTGGTCAACCTGCCCTCTGGGGGTGGGGGAAGGAAGGGAAAAATTAGAAGAAAAGGTTTGGCAATTGTCAATGTTGTAAAATTACCCATGCATCTATCTGGTAAATAAAAACTATTATTAAAAAAAAAAAAGTTCATTTTCAAGACACCTACCATTGCTCCTACTGGAATGGAAGCTCCTGGAGGGCAGGAACTGGCCCTTTTGTCCTTGTATCTGGACTATGGTAAGTACCTAATAAATGCTTGTTGATGTTGGCCCATTAGATTACTCAACGAATGTTTCTTAGAACAGAGAGAAGCCAGAAGGGAAGGATCAGGGAAGCAAGAACCAGCCAAAGAGGAATGGGCTGGCTTCCCCCTTCTTGGAAGTGTCCAAGACAAGGCTGAACCACCACTTTGTCACGTATATCCCAGAGGGGATTTCTTTAGCCTTGAGGTAGACCATCTGGCTGCCAGGGTCTTCTCCAACTCTCCATTTCTATGACTCAGGGAAGACATATACAGATTTATACAAAGCAACCAGAACCTTGAGAACAATATACACAAGCCCAATAATGTCAATGAAAGAACACCCAACGCAGCCCAACTCTCCTTAATTGTGACTATCAATCAGTCCATCACAAACATTTACTAAATACCTACTATGTGCCAGGAGACACAAAGAAAGGGAAAAGCAGCTTCTGTTCTCGAGGATCTCACTTCCGGTGGGGAGACCACCTGAGAACAATTAGGTAGAAACAAGCTACCCACAGAGTAAATTGGAGACAATCCCAGATGGAAGGCACCAGCGGGAAGGGAGGACTGCGATTAGATGGATTTGAAGGTAGGGAAGACCAGATACCGAGATGAGGTGGGAGACTGATCCTCTCAGTAGAGAAGGGGAGGACTATGGGTGTGAATTGTGATACACCACAGGTTTGGTCTTTCTCTGTATCGGTTTTTTCTTTAAAATAATAGTTCCAAATGAATAAATGAATGAATGAATGAATGAATGAATGAATAAATAAATAAATAAATAAATAATGAAAATAAATAACAGTTCCAATATCTATCCCTTGTAAATAAGATATTTTTTAAAATATTAGGGAAGATTCAATAGAAGTGATATCAGGAAATCAAATGACATCAATAAAAAAAACTTGGCAAGAGTAAGTTATGTGTGTTTCCTCCCATGATGGGACTAAGCAGAAAATGCTCACTCTCTACACTGGTAACAAATGAAAAGGTTCAAGGAGAAAGGGCAGAATTGTGAGAATAAATGCCAAGATGTGTACCCACAGCCCCCTAGAACAGGCCTGTACAAGGTCTTGGAAGGAAGGAAGGCAGGGGGTGCAGGGGACCCCGCGTCACGCTTCCAATGACCACTAGAGGGACAAAATCCGTGTGAGGCTGCGGGATGTTCCCACGTTACACTCCTGCTTAAAGAGAGCGGCTGTTGCCAAACTCATCAGCCCTCAAGTGGGAGCAGCTCCCCACATCCACGCAGCCGCCCTCCCCCCTTCCGAAAAGCATAAACTCAAACTTTTTTCACCCCTTGATTCCAGGAATTGACTCCTTGGGAACTCACCAAGTTCTCAAAGCCTCCTAAGCAGTGGCTCTCTCAGAAATACCTTTGAACTCCTTCCCACGGAGGGGGGAGGCCCCCATACCACCCAGCTAGCCCACCATCGGGCCTTCAAGCTGAGAGGAAACCTCTAAGGGCTGCTGGGGGAATAAGGATTGGAGTCAGAACCAGAGTGCAAAGCTCCTGTCTCCCATCTGCCTTTTTCCCCAGGGCCCATCCGTGCCCCCTCTGCCAGCTAGAGCTTAAGGCTCCCCATTGGCAGCCTTGGGCAGTACCCACACTCGGCAGCCCACAAATGCTCAGCCCTTCCCTATGCCATCTTCCCCAGGCTGAGTCCCCATTGTTGTCCAAGGGGCTGTGGGAAGGAGTCCTGGGTAGATGGTACCACAAGTTCAGCTAGATGGTTCTTCTGGACCCAGAACTGAAACAGACCTTAGCACCTGTCTCATCGGAACTTTTCATTTCGCAGATAAGAGAACCGAGATCCCCAGAGGGGGCGTGACTTGCCCAAACCCACACGGGTAGTTCTCAGCAGAGCCAGAATTCAAACATGGGACCCCTCCCATTGGCCCATACTTAGCCCTGAAGAGCTTTTCTGCCGGCCCCTCCTGATCCTCTTATTTAGAATAACGTAAACTCCGTGAGGGGAGAGGCTGCTGCGTCGGCTTTATGTGCCCCATGCATAGCACAGTCCCTGGCAGTAGTAGGGGCTTACTAAAGGCTTGCTGAACTAAAAATCTCCAGGTTATCACATGAGCGAGCAGGCTTGCGATAATATACCCGAATGAGCCCCACTTAGCCTTCCTGTGGGGGTTTTTATGACCCGTGTTTGGAGATTCTGATCTAATCTGGCTTGAAGGAATGAAGGCCGGCTTTATCTTACAGCCCCGAAAGGAGAATGTTCTCTCTCAAAACTTTTGCTTAGTTCTGCTCTTCTGCTGTTCAAACATTCTTATCAATGGCTTGGAGAAAAGCATAAATGTCACACTCATAAAAACTGCACAGAACAGATAAACATCCTGCCTAACAGTGCCCACATCCAAAAAGGGTTTCACGAGCTGGACCAGGAGAACAATTTATACAATAAAAACACTGCGAAAACAAACAGTCTTGGAAGACCCAAGACCTCTGGCCCATAGATCGACGGTGATTCCAGAGGAACGACACTCCCCAGCTCCCAGCTGAAGCCCTCGGAATACAGGCCCATGTTTCTGGAAGTGATCCGTGTGGTGATTGGTTTTGCTTAAACATGCACGTTTGCTCCCAGGAGCTCCTTTTTTTTGGTTTTTTTCCTTTCTTGTTATGGCTTTTTAAAAAGGAGCAAGAGAAAATAAATGTATGTTACTTGAAAAAATTGAATTTGACTGAAAATAAAATTGAATAGCAATCTCTACAAAGGCCCCATTTGTCCAAGCTGAAGCTCTGTGTCAAAGGTCACAAAAGCAGTAAGTGGCAGAGGCAGCATTTGAACCCGGGGCTCTGCCTTGGGAGCCTGACCCCCCTCCCACTGCAGCACACTGCAGAGCTGGCTTTGGAGTTGATCCCGGGGGAAGTTTCTTGTCTCTGGAGCATTCCAGGTCTAACATGGGGCACCCTGTGCCCCAATCACATGAGTGGGTGAGGATAGGCTCCTGTGACTGGTTACCCTTCCAAGTAAACATTTCTTTATAAGTTAATCCAGTTAAATGGACCTGGGGCCCAGGGAACCTCTCCCTCCACTTGGAAAAGTAGGGGCAACAGCCAAATGGGGCAAAAGTCTAATTCACCTCTAACCTCCTTACAGGGACTGGAGAACCTTGGACAGGAGGTGACCTGTAACCTCCCTGTTTTTGGGTAGTGGAGGCCAGAATAACAAGAGTTAGCAGAATGATTAGAGAGAAGAGGTCCAGGCTGACTCCCCCAGCGGTGCTCAAAGGCCCGAGTCCTCAGTGGCCCGTCCCTCGATGGACAAGAAGCCAGGAAGATCTGAGTTCCTATGTGACCTCAGAAGGTTCCTCACCTGTGGGGTCACAACAGCACGAACCTGACAGGATGGTTGAGAGAATTCAGTGATGATATTGGTAAAGCTTTTAACGCATAGTAGGCTCTACAGAAATGCTGATTTCCTTCTCCTTTCCTCAAGCTTCAGCTGCCCACTTTCAGGCTGCCCATGATGGGGGCAGAGGGAGGAAAAGGGAAGGCCCACAGCCTGATCTGTCCGAGCCCCTCCATCCCACCCCAAGCCCCTGGAGCTTGCATTTACTAGTCACCTACTTCCCTTAGGGTTCTGCAGCTTGTCTGCAGTTCAGAAAGTAACTGTTTGGGTCCTGATTCTGCCCCGTCCCAGCACAGACCAGAAACATGAATCCGAGAATCGGTCTGGTCAATCTTCCCCTTTGGGAAATTCTAAAAAGGCTTGTTTATTGCTAAGTTTCCTGAATAAATACAGCACATATGCAGGACAGAGATGCTCTGGGCCCCAGCCTTGGGGCAGGTCCATCCCCAAACTCAACAGGAAGGAGACTTGTGTCTCCTCTTCTCGAGGGCTGCCAAGGCCAGGGCCTCCCCACTGGCCCCCAGAAGCCATTCCAAAGCTTCCCCCTCCAACGGTCAAGACGGCCTCTTTAAGGTCCAGACCAAATATCTTCTCTTTAATTTAAGTTTATTTCCTCTTGCTCATTCTTCCTCAAACAAAAGGAATTTGCTCCACATTCTCCCTATAAAAATCCTTTTATACATTTAAAGATAGAAATCAAGTCATCTCCCAGGCTGCTCTGGGCTAAACAAATCCAGTCCCTCGGCCTTTCGGCAGAGCTGAGGCCTTTCCCCATGTTGGCGGACGCTGTGGCTCTCTCTGCAGAGTCGTGTTATTAAGTGCATAAAATAAAGTCCGTACACTTACAAAGGATTGCAATTATGTGGAAAGACTATTGGGAAGATACCTAAAAAGCCCAGGTTAAGGCTTAAAGGGCTCCAGGCTTAAAGGGACTTTTTTCAGCCACCAGACAATTTCTGTCGTTCTGCATGGGACCTTCTCTGATTTCTCCTTTTTGGAAATGTTATGACGTATCACCTGCTTGGCCAGGCAATGTCCCTGGCCCCAAAGAAGGTGAGCAATGAGCCTGCCCCCCAAGGCTCCTCAAGGAAGTGAGAATGAGCCTGGCCATCCTCCAGCCCCTAAAGGAGGTGGGCAATGAGCCTGCCCCCCAAGGCTCCTCAAGGAGGTGAGAATGAGCCTGGCCATCCTCCAGCCCCTAAAGGAGGTGGGCAATGAGCCTGCCCCCCAAGGCTCTTCAAGGAGGTGAGAATGAGCCTGGCCATCCTCCAGCTCCCAATGGAGGTGAGCAATGAGCCTGCCCCCCCCAAGGCTCCTCAAGGAGGTGAGAATGAGCCTGGCCATCCTCCAGCCCCTAAAGGAGGTGGGCAATGAGCCTGCCCCCCAAGGCTCCTCAAGGAGGTGAGCAATGAGCCCCCTGCAGCCCCTAAAGGAGGTGAGCAATGAGCCTGCCCCCCAAGGCTCCTAAAGGAGGTGAGAATGAGCCTGGCCATCCTCCAGCCCCTAAAGGAGGTGGGCAATGAGCCTGCCCCCCAAGGCTCCTAAAGGAGGTGAGCAATGAGCCCCCTGCTGCCCCTAAAGGAGGTGAGCAATGAGACTAATTTTGGAAGAAACCAGATATTGGGGGGGGGAATGAATGAAGAGTGAATTCTGCATACCTAGGTATGGAAGGGTAGTCTGTACAAAGGCAAAGAGACAGGAAGTAGTTTGTGGGGGCAAAGGAGGCCAGCTTGCCAAGGCTGGCACCTACAAGGAATGATGGACAGGAAGGTGGGAAAATCCAGCTAGGGCCAGGCCCTGAGGGACTCTCAGAACCAAACAAGTGACCCTAAAAATAATAGGCAGCTCCAAGCCAGCTTCCCCAAGGGAGAGTTGATGACAACTGACCACAGTAACTCATGTTCTCTGCGTGGGGACTTGGGGAAGGTCCCATCACCCAACATCGCCCAATCCTCCATCAGCTTTCTGGGCTGCTGGCTCCCATCGCCGAGTGTGCAGTGCATTAGAGCCCCAGCCTGCCTGGGGCATTCGGCCAAGCTACAAGGATTTACTGCCCCCTGCTGATCCTCAGGACCCCCATGTTGAGCAGGCAAGCAGGCTCAGGGGGCCCTGCTGGGTGAATGGTCCCAGCTCTGAGAGTGGCCACAGGTGGGGGAGGACTCCTGCCTAAGGATTGAACTTGGCTCATGTCCACCCCCAGTCTGTGTTAATTCAACTCCAGTGGGCCTGAAGAAGCCACCAAAAAAACTAGGACACCCTGACGTATAAAAATGCCAAGGCAAATTCAGGCTTTTGTTCCGAAAGATGACACAGGCAGAACCTTTCTGTCCCCACCGCCAATCCTCTGTCCCTCCTGGCCGAGTCTGCGGCTGGGAGCTTAAGTCCACAGGAGGGTAAGAAAAATGCCTCCACTACATGGTTCAATGGGAGTAGGAGGGTGGCAGGGTAGGAGCTATTCCTCAGGAGTCTGGGTAGCAGAACTGATAGCCTGTCCCAGTGGGAGCAGCACTACTAAAAATCACCTCAAAGGACAGAAAGGAACAAGCACTTATTAAGCACCTATCATGGGCCAGTCACTGTGCTAAGTGCTATACAAATATCATCTCATTTGATCTTCACAAAAACCCTTCGACGTAGATATCATCCCCATTTTACAGATGAGGAAACTGAGACAAACAGATTAAGTGAATTGCCCAACGTCACACAGCTGGCAAATGTCCACGAATGGATTTGACTTCATATCTCCGGCCCCGGAGACACGGAGCTGCTCGGGACCCCAGGTTTTCACACTAGAACCTCTACCTTTAGTAAACAAATCTGAGAGCTTACTATGCTGCTGGTGGGTAGGGCAGACCAGGACAAGAAGCTTCTACGGGCCCTTCCAAGCCACGCAGGTCCCCAAAACTTCGCAGGGAGTTGCTCCAAATCTTCCCAGTTTCAATTTCACAGAACAAGATGTCCCCACCCTGGGCATCTGCTGGTGTCCCATTCCCTTCTCCTGACCCTCCCCGCCCCCCGCTCCTGCTTCCCTTTGTGGATTATTTCCCCCTTCTGATTGTAAGGTCCTTGAGGGTAGGGACTGTCCTGTTTATATTCGTATCTCAAGATCTTAGAACAAAGTCTGACAGAAAGCAAGTTTTTAGTAAACATTTTACCTCAATCTAAAGAAGGTCCATTTGGGCCTTTCTCCAGTTAAGTCTACGCCATAGGAGTATGATTCAGCATCTGGACAGGGACAAGGGGTTGTTTCCAGCCCTCAATCAATGACCCTCTGGTTCCGAGAGTCCCTCAGGGCCTGGCCCGAGCGGATTCTCCAACCTTCCTGTCCATCATCTCTTGTAGGTGAGAGTCTTGGCAAGCTGGCTTCCTTGACCCCCACAAACTACTTCCTGTCTTTCCTTTGCACAGGCTACCCTTCCCTATCTAGCTACGTCCAATAGCAACCCTGTCCATGAAAGGGCAGGGAATGAGTTTAGTCTGGAATTGCTTGGCCCAGGCAGACTCTGGGAAATCCTTCTAAAAGTGGTCATTAAACCCTTCTCTGAGCACTGTGTTTGGTCTTCTTCAAGAGCAAAATATGAACAACAACAAGGGAGCCCCAACTCATGCTTTTATACCCAGAAAATCTGGTACATAAAGGAGGCGTTGTGGCCAATCAGCGAGAGCCCCAAGATGGGAAGGCCCTGAATTCAAATCCCACTACTGACATCTGTATTTGCCCGTTAAAGTATGGGCAAGTCACAGATCCAGAATCACAGAATGGCAGAGTTGGAAGGGATTGATTGAGGTCACTAATCTAATCCATACTTAAATAAGGAATCCTTGTTACAATATACACAAAATGCACTTGAATATCTCCCACAAAGGGAACCCACTACCTCCCAAGGTAGCCCATTTGACTTCTGGACAGCTGTGAGTTAACAAGCATTTATTAATTGCCTACTGTGTGCCAGGCATTGTACTAAATTCTAGAGATTCAAAAAAAGGCAAAAATTAGTCCCTGCCCTCAAGGAGCTTCCATTCTAATGGTGCGATCAGAAAAAGGAGGTTCTCATTTGTCTTTTACCTCCTCCGTAAAGTAACATAAACCAAGTGTGGCTGGGCAAGGTAGCAATAAGGAAGAGATATTTACCTCTGGCCCTGTAATGTGCATGAGACCAGAAACAGCAGATGCGACAGCATCATAGCCAGCTCTGTGACTCATTGGGCCCGTCTGACCATAACCTGAAACAGAAAGGAGGTGTGTTAGAACTCTAGACACCATGCTCACCGAGAGAGAGACCCCCCTCCCGTGACACATGCACCCAAGAATCTCAGCATATATTGCTGTATCAGGATCCCCATCCCAAAGGTCGCAGGTCACAGACCTAGGGCTAGAAAGGATTTCGGAGATCAGGTGGTCCAAGCGCTTCATTTTATAAGTGAGGAAATGAAGTCTCATTTTCCCAAGTTCACATCCAGGTAGTAAGTGCCAAGTTAGGACACGAACCTAACTCTCCAGAGCTCCAGAGCCCGTTGAGCTGCATCATACTGGAACATAAAAACACTTCCCCCAAAACCATTATATTTGCAAAACTCAATACTTGAATATTGGTTCTTAGGGCACAAGTCTAGCTATCACTGGCAGAATCCATCTAGGTGGAATTTTGAGGCTGTCGCTCCTTAGAGTAGGCTCTGCTGAGCAGAGAGAACATTACTATCCCTTTCCAAGTTCCTAAAAGGAAAATTTTGCCAAATATGAGAAGAGGTAATTTAAGATACAGGAAGTCTGCTCTCCTTCTTTCTGGATTGAATGTGCCCCGAGATATCCCTTGAGCTCCTCCCCAGTGACTTCCCTTGAACTCCTCCCCAGTGGCTTCCCTTGAGCTCCATCGCCAGTGACTTCCCTTGAGCGCCATCCCCAGTGACTTCCCTTGAGCTCCATCGCCAGTGACTTCCCTTGAGCTCCATCCCCAGTGACTTCCCTTGAGCTCCATCGCCAGTGACTTCCCTTGAGCGCCATCCCCAGTGACTTCCCTTGAGCTCCATCGCCAGTGACTTCCCTTGAGCTCCATCCCCAGTGACTTCCCTTGAGCTCCATCACCAGTGACTTCCCTTGATCTCCATCCCCAGTGACTTCCCTTGAGCTCCATCTCCGGTGACTTCCCTTGAGCTCCATAGCCAGTGACTTCCCTTGAGCTCCATCGCCAGGGACTTCCCTTGAGCTCCATCGCCAGTGACTTCCCTTGAGCTCCATCCCCACTGACTTCCCTTGAGCTCCATCACCAGTGACTTCCCTTGATCTCCATCCCCAGTGACTTCCCTTGAGCTCCATCGCCAGTGACTTCCCTTGAGCTCCATCTCTGGTGACTTCCCTTGAACTCCATCCTCAGTGACTTTCCTTGAGCTCCATCTCCGGTGACTTCCCTTGAGCTCCATCGCCAGTGACTTCCCTTGAGCTCCATCCCCACTGACTTCCCTTGATCTCCATCCCCAGTGACTTCCCTTGAGCTCCATCCCCACTGACTTCCCTTGAGCTCCATCCCCACTGACTTCCCTTGAGCTCCATCCCCACTGACTTCCCTTGATCTCCATCCTCAGTGACTTTCCTTGAGCTCCATCCCCAGTGACTTCCCTTGAGCTCCATCCCCGGTGACTTCCCTTGAGCTCCATCCCCACTGACTTCCCTTGAGCTCCATCCCCACTGACTTCCCTTGAGCTCCATCCCCACTGACTTCCCTTGATCTCCATCCTCAGTGACTTTCCTTGAGCTCCATCTCCAGTGACTTCCCTTGAGCTCCATCCCCAGTGACTTCCCTTGAGCTCCCACCAACTTCCCTTGAGCTCCATCCCCAGTGACTTCCCTTGAGCTCCATCCCCAGTGACTTCCCTTGAGCTCCATCCCCAGTGACTTCCCTTGAGCTCCATCCCCGGTGACTTCCCTTGAGCTCCATCCCCACTGACTTCCCTTGAGCTCCCACCAACTTCCCTTGAGCTCCATCCCCAGTGACTTCCCTTGAGCTCCATCCCCAGTGACTTCCTTTGAGCTCCATCACCAGTGACTTCCCTTGAGCGCCATCCCCAGTGACTTCCCTAGAGCTCCATCCTCAGTGACTTTCCTTGAGCTCCTTCTCCGGTGACTTCCCTTGAACTCCATCCTCAGTGACTTCCCTTGAGCTCCATCCCCAGTGACTTCCCTTGAGCTCCATCTCTGGTGACTTCCCTTGAGCTCCATCTCTGGTGACTTTCCTTGAGCTCCATCGCCAGTGACTTTCCTTGAGCTCCATCCCCAGTGACTTCCCTTGAGCTCCATCGCCAGTGACTTTCCTTGAGCTCCATCCCCAGTGACTTCCCTTGAGCTCCATCGCCAGTGACTTTCCTTGAGCTCCATCTCCGGTGACTTCCCTTGAACTCCATCCTCAGTGACTTTCCTTGAGCTCCATCTCCGGTGACTTCCCTTGAGCTCCATCCCCAGTGACTTCCCTTGAGCTCCATCATCTCTGGTGACTTCCCTTGAGCTCCATCTCTGGTAACTTTCCTTGAGCTCCATCTCTGGTGACTTTCCTTAAGCTCCATCCCCAGTGACTTCCCTAGAGCTCCATCCTCAGTGACTTTCCTTGAGCTCCATCTCCGGTGACTTCCCTTGAACTCCATCCTCAGTGACTTCCCTTGAGCTCCATCCCCAGTGACTTCCCTTGAGCTCCATCTCTGGTGACTTCCCTTGAGCTCCATCTCTGGTGACTTTCCTTGAGCTCCATCTCCGGTGACTTCCCTTGAACTCCATCCTCAGGGACTTTCCTTGAGCTCCATCTCCGGTGACTTCCCTTGAGCTCCATCCCCAGTGACTTCCCTTGAGCTCCATCTCTGGTGACTTCCCTTGAGCTCCATCTCTGGTGACTTTCCTTGAGCTCCATCCCCAGTGACTTCCCTTGAGCTCCATCGCCAGTGACTTTCCTTGAGCTCCATCTCCGGTGACTTCCCTTGAACTCCATCCTCAGTGACTTTCCTTGAGCTCCATCTCCGGTGACTTCCCTTGAGCTCCATCGCCAGTGACTTCCCTTGAGCTCCATCCCCACTGACTTCCCTTGATCTCCATCCCCAGTGACTTCCCTTGAGCTCCATCCCCACTGACTTCCCTTGATCTCCATCCCCAGTGACTTCCCTTGAGCTCCATCCCCACTGACTTCCCTTGAGCTCCATCCCCACTGACTTCCCTTGAGCTCCATCCCCACTGACTTCCCTTGATCTCCATCCTCAGTGACTTTCCTTGAGCTCCATCCCCAGTGACTTCCCTTGAGCTCCATCCCCGGTGACTTCCCTTGAGCTCCATCGCCACTGACTTCCCTTGAGCTCCATCCCCACTGACTTCCCTTGAGCTCCATCCCCACTGACTTCCCTTGATCTCCATCCTCAGTGACTTTCCTTGAGCTCCATCTCCAGTGACTTCCCTTGAGCTCCATCCCCAGTGACTTCCCTTGAGCTCCCACCAACTTCCCTTGAGCTCCATCCCCAGTGACTTCCCTTGAGCTCCATCCCCAGTGACTTCCCTTGAGCTCCATCCCCAGTGACTTCCCTTGAGCTCCATCCCCGGTGACTTCCCTTGAGCTCCATCCCCACTGACTTCCCTTGAGCTCCCACCAACTTCCCTTGAGCTCCATCCCCAGTGACTTCCCTTGAGCTCCATCCCCAGTGACTTCCTTTGAGCTCCATCACCAGTGACTTCCCTTGAGCGCCATCCCCAGTGACTTCCCTAGAGCTCCATCCTCAGTGACTTTCCTTGAGCTCCTTCTCCGGTGACTTCCCTTGAACTCCATCCTCAGTGACTTCCCTTGAGCTCCATCCCCAGTGACTTCCCTTGAGCTCCATCTCTGGTGACTTCCCTTGAGCTCCATCTCTGGTGACTTTCCTTGAGCTCCATCGCCAGTGACTTTCCTTGAGCTCCATCCCCAGTGACTTCCCTTGAGCTCCATCGCCAGTGACTTTCCTTGAGCTCCATCCCCAGTGACTTCCCTTGAGCTCCATCGCCAGTGACTTTCCTTGAGCTCCATCTCCGGTGACTTCCCTTGAACTCCATCCTCAGTGACTTTCCTTGAGCTCCATCTCCGGTGACTTCCCTTGAGCTCCATCCCCAGTGACTTCCCTTGAGCTCCATCTCTGGTGACTTCCCTTGAGCTCCATCTCTGGTAACTTTCCTTGAGCTCCATCTCTGGTGACTTTCCTTAAGCTCCATCCCCAGTGACTTCCCTAGAGCTCCATCCTCAGTGACTTTCCTTGAGCTCCATCTCCGGTGACTTCCCTTGAACTCCATCCTCAGTGACTTCCCTTGAGCTCCATCCCCAGTGACTTCCCTTGAGCTCCATCTCTGGTGACTTCCCTTGAGCTCCATCTCTGGTGACTTTCCTTGAGCTCCATCTCCGGTGACTTCCCTTGAACTCCATCCTCAGTGACTTTCCTTGAGCTCCATCTCCGGTGACTTCCCTTGAGCTCCATCCCCAGTGACTTCCCTTGAGCTCCATCTCTGGTGACTTCCCTTGAGCTCCATCTCTGGTGACTTTCCTTGAGCTCCATCCCCAGTGACTTCCCTTGAGCTCCATCGCCAGTGACTTTCCTTGAGCTCCATCTCCGGTGACTTCCCTTGAACTCCATCCTCAGTGACTTTCCTTGAGCTCCATCTCCGGTGACTTCCCTTGAGCTCCATCCCCAGTGACTTCCCTTGAGCTCCATCTCTGGTGACTTCCCTTGAGCTCCATCTCTGGTGACTTTCCTTGAGCTCCATCGCCAGTGACTTTCCTTGAGCTCCATCCCCAGTGACTTCCCTTGAGCTCCATCGCCAGTGACTTTCCTTGAGCTCCATCCCCAGTGACTTCCCTTGAGCTCCATCTCCGGTGACTTCCCTTGAGCTCCATCTCTGGTGACTTTCCTTGAGCTCCATCGCCAGTGACTTTCCTTGAGCTCCATCCCCAGTGACTTCCCTTGAGCTCCATCACCAGTGACTTTCCTTGAGCTCCATCCCCAGTGACTTCCCTTGAACTCCATCCTCAGTGACTTCCCTTGAGCTCCATCCCCAGTGACTTCCCTTGAGCTCCATCTCTGGTGACTTCCCTTGAGCTCCATCTCTGGTGACTTTCCTTGAGCTCCATCCTCAGTGACTTTCCTTGAGCTCCATCTCCGGTGACTTCCCTTGAACTCCATCCTCAGTGACTTTCCTTGAGCTCCATCTCCGGTGACTTCCCTTGAACTCCATCCTCAGTGACTTCCCTTGAGCTCCATCCCCAGTGACTTCCCTTGAGCTCCATCTCTGGTGACTTCCCTTGAGCTCCATCTCTGGTGACTTTCCTTGAGCTCCATCTCCGGTGACTTCCCTTGAACTCCATCCTCAGTGACTTTCCTTGAGCTCCATCTCCGGTGACTTCCCTTGAGCTCCATCCCCAGTGACTTCCCTTGAGCTCCATCTCTGGTGACTTCCCTTGAGCTCCATCTCTGGTGACTTTCCTTGAGCTCCATCCCCAGTGACTTCCCTTGAGCTCCATCGCCAGTGACTTTCCTTGAGCTCCATCTCCGGTGACTTCCCTTGAACTCCATCCTCAGTGACTTTCCTTGAGCTCCATCTCCGGTGACTTCCCTTGAGCTCCATCCCCAGTGACTTCCCTTGAGCTCCATCTCTGGTGACTTCCCTTGAGCTCCATCTCTGGTGACTTTCCTTGAGCTCCATCGCCAGTGACTTTCCTTGAGCTCCATCCCCAGTGACTTCCCTTGAGCTCCATCGCCAGTGACTTTCCTTGAGCTCCATCCCCAGTGACTTCCCTTGAGCTCCATCTCCGGTGACTTCCCTTGAGCTCCATCTCTGGTGACTTTCCTTGAGCTCCATCGCCAGTGACTTTCCTTGAGCTCCATCCCCAGTGACTTCCCTTGAGCTCCATCACCAGTGACTTTCCTTGAGCTCCATCCCCAGTGACTTCCCTTGAACTCCATCCTCAGTGACTTCCCTTGAGCTCCATCCCCAGTGACTTCCCTTGAGCTCCATCTCTGGTGACTTCCCTTGAGCTCCATCTCTGGTGACTTTCCTTGAGCTCCATCGCCAGTGACTTTCCTTGAGCTCCATCGCCAGTGACTTCCCTTGAGCTCCATCGCCAGTGACTTTCCTTGAGCTCCATCCCCAGTGACTTCCCTTGAGCTCCATCGCCAGTGACTTTCCTTGAGCTCCATCTCCGGTGACTTCCCTTGAACTCCATCCTCAGTGACTTTCCTTGAGCTCCATCTCCGGTGACTTCCCTTGAGCTCCATCCCCAGTGACTTCCCTTGAGCTCCATCTCTGGTGACTTCCCTTGAGCTCCATCTCTGGTGAATTTCCTTGAGCTCCATCTCTGGTGACTTTCCTTGAGCTCCATCCCCAGTGACTTCCCTAGAGCTCCATCCTCAGTGACTTTCCTTGAGCTCCATCTCCGGTGACTTCCCTTGAACTCCATCCTCAGTGACTTCCCTTGAGCTCCATCCCCAGTGACTTCCCTTGAGCTCCATCTCTGGTGACTTCCCTTGAGCTCCATCTCTGGTGACTTTCCTTGAGCTCCATCTCCGGTGACTTCCCTTGAACTCCATCCTTGAGCTCCATCTCCGGTGACTTCCCTTGAGCTCCATCCCCAGTGACTTCCCTTGAGCTCCATCTCTGGTGACTTCCCTTGAGCTCCATCTCTGGTGACTTTCCTTGAGCTCCATCCCCAGTGACTTCCCTTGAGCTCCATCGCCAGTGACTTTCCTTGAGCTCCATCTCCGGTGACTTCCCTTGAACTCCATCCTCAGTGACTTTCCTTGAGCTCCATCTCCGGTGACTTCCCTTGAGCTCCATCCCCAGTGACTTCCCTTGAGCTCCATCTCTGGTGACTTCCCTTGAGCTCCATCTCTGGTGACTTTCCTTGAGCTCCATCGCCAGTGACTTTCCTTGAGCTCCATCCCCAGTGACTTCCCTTGAGCTCCATCGCCAGTGACTTTCCTTGAGCTCCATCCCCAGTGACTTCCCTTGAGCTCCATCTCTGGTGACTTCCCTTGAGCTCCATCTCTGGTGACTTTCCTTGAGCTCCATCGCCAGTGACTTTCCTTGAGCTCCATCCCCAGTGACTTCCCTTGAGCTCCATCACCAGTGACTTTCCTTGAGCTCCATCCCCAGTGACTTCCCTTGAGCTCCATCGCCAGTGACTTTCCTTGAGCTCCATCCCCAGTACTTCCCTTGAGCTCCATCTCTGGTGACTTTCCTTGAGCTCCATCCCCAGTGACTTCCCTTGAGCTCTATCTCCATCTCTGTGACTTCCCAGAAAATAACACAGTTCTCTGGCCACAATTCCTCCATGTGTTGGCTTCTCTTATTGAATGAGCTCTTTGAGGGCAGACCACCTGGCTTTTTTGTATTCTATTAATAGTGCTTAGCAAAGTGCCTGGCCCAAAGTCAATATTTAATAAGTGATTTTTCTTTACTCGTGATTCATTAATTAATTCATGACCTTATTCTTACTGGATTGTTTTTTAATATTTTCTTGGGGTACAAACACAATTTTTTCCTACAGATCTGTGCTTTAATTGGTGTGTATTAAATCTTTGACCAAGATCCCACGGCTAGAGTGTGCCAAAGGTAAGATTTGAATCCAAGTCAAGACTTGGATAGAGACCAGCTCTCTATCCACTCTTTCATGTTTCCCTAACACATCCGCACATTTACAGTCACACAACACACACACACACACACACACACACACACACACACTCATTCATTCATTCATTCATGTAGTGGTAAATATACCCAGAACTCTTTTAGAAACAATATTATATCAAAAATTTTCCAATTTCCCAATGAGTTTCTTCCTTTGCAGGAGGGGATCTTAAGCTTCCTTGGGTCACAGACCCCTTTGGCAGCCATCTGACAAAGCCTATGGACCTCTTCTCAGAATTCTATTTTTAAATGCATAAAGTCCATAGGGTGATAAAGGAAACTAATTACATTGAAATAAGATCATCAAAAAAAATTTTTAGGTTCACAGAGCTCAGAATTATATCACTTTATAAAAATAAAATATAATTAAGGAAAATTTTAAAATGACTCATTTCAGAAGCAATCTCTGACTCAGAGACCAAGTCATCCCCTGGGGGAGTTTGCTGGCTGATTTCCACATAAAAGCTGAGAAAGTCAGCAACAAAGAGAAATAATAAAGCGGCCCTTTAGAAAAGCTCAGAACATTCTGGAAGAGGTGATGGTCAGAGCAGAGGGGAGGGCAAGAAAGCATGGGTCTTGAACAGTGAAACAGAGAGAGTCTGGCCTCCCAGGGCAGTGTGGGCAGGTGGGAACTCCCAAGGGAGCCTCCGAGCTCCAAGATCTCTATTCTACCACATGGAGACCACACGGAGACTCCATGCAGTCACCAACATATGATGTCCAACAAGGAGCCTAGAGGGGGCTGCCCCATCAGGCTGGGAAACCTTCTGCCCAGCACCCAAATGATGTTGCTCTAGGACAGGTGATCTCCAAGAAGAGTGACATCTTCAGAAGCCCTGCAGGGGACAAATCGGGGCCGTTCCAGGCTTCTGGCCACAAGCCCAGACGCCTCCTCTGAGAGAAGTCCAGGTCTTTCCCTAATGAAAATGGAGACGGGGAGGGAAGAGGCACCCGAAGGTCCTGATTCCTATGGATCACAGCTCTTCTACTTTTAAAAGGCATTATGGGTCTAGAATATCAATCCAGCTCTTCTGCTTTTAAAAAACAATAAGGGTCTAGAATATCCAGAATGACTGGAGGTAATTAATTCATATGGAGATACTTTGAATATGGGAAGAGTTTTCCTTAGTTTCTAATTGTGTTGTAATGATAAAAGGCAGTGTAGTACAATGAGGAAAGTGCTCCACTTATTTTCAGAAGGGCCCTGGGTTAAAATCCTGTCTCTAGTAGGTGAGAGCTCTGTGGCCTAGGCAGGTCACCATAACTCCTCCAGGAACAATGCCATAGGCTCCCCTCCTGCTGGTATCTGAGCCACAGCCTAGTGACTTGTGCTTTAGAGACTCAGAGGGTGGGAGACCACAGACCCCACCCCACCATCATGGCTTCTCAGGAGAGAGAGAAGCTAAGCACCTAGGCAAGAGGACAACTCAGAAGAACTGTCAAAAACAAGGGATGGAACAATGTCTGCCATCACTGTCAAGCCTTTCAGCAAGGACAAAGAGGTTTTTCTGAAAAGCTTTGGTGCTCGTGTGTAACGTGCTCTCCTGGCAGTTACAATTACTAGTCTGTCCTAGACCCAACAGAGCACCTTTGACCACTGACCTTTGCAGTGTGAACTCTACCCAGCTCGCCTCCTCTGAGGCCTTCAAAGGTCTCTGGCCACAATCTCTTGGATCTATAGCTTAATAACCGGTAGCGCACTCAAGAACAGCCACGTGTAATCTTAAAAGCCTTTATTATACCTACTCACATCATGCCCTGACTGATGCCCTGACTTGTTGGTTCCCTAGTGAACACCTGTTCAGAAGACCCACATGTTCACTAGCAAAATCCTTACCTCTTTTGGCTACCCATCTTGGCTTGGCCACCCAGGCTAGGGAGCCAGGGTAAAGAGCGCGACTGCTGCCTGCAGTGGGCTTATAAAGGGCCTGTGAGGTCACACACACAGCCAATCAGCGAGAGAGTCACCCATTATGAAGCTATCTCAATGTGGCCAAGATCCCACCCAAGGGCAGTCCTAATATCCACAGAAATTACTTCCAGGCCTCAATCTCCCGATGCACTGTGATGCTGCCCATTTAAAGGGCCCTTACACTTGTGGAGTCAAAAAGTTAGCAAGCCAAAAATGGAACCTCCCACTGGTCTGTAGAGCCTAGACAACTATCTTTGTTTACAGTTGGAGGCAATGGTGGAGGCTCCAGAAAAACAATCCACCACAACTGCTTACCTCTGGTAGGATGGTTGGTTGAACTCTCTTCAGCTAGATGGAAATTATGCATATCTGCTCAGATTATTAAATACACATGATCAGTCATTTTTTGTGCTGTCCAAAGCATCTCAGAAATAGCCTTCTTGGGAAAGGGACCCCCATGGGCAAAAATGTTTGGGGCAGCCCTTTTTGTAGTGGCCAGAAACTGGAAACTGAGTGGATGCCCATCAATTGGAGAATGGTTAGGTAAATTATGATATATGAATGTTATGGAATATTATTGTTCTGTAAGAAATGATCAGCAAGAGGATTTCAGAGAGGCCTGGAGAGACTTACAGGAACTGATGCGGAGTGAAATGAGCAGGACCAGGAGATCGTTGTATACTTCAACAATAATACTGTATGAGGATGTATTCGGATGGACGAGGCCCTCTCCAACAATGAGATGAACCAAATCAGTTCCAATTGTTCAGTAAAGAAGAGAACCAGCTACACCCAGAGAGAGAACTATGGGAAATGTGTGTGGACCACAACATAGCATTTCCACTCTTTCTATTATTGTTTGCTTGCTTTTTGTTTTCCTTCTGGGTTTTTTTTTCTTTCTTTTCTATGTCTGATTTTTCTTATGCAGCAAGATAACTGTATAAATATGTATACATTTATTGGCTTTAACATACACTTTAATATATTTAACATGTATGGGACTACCTGCCACCTAAGGGAGGGGGTGGGGGAAAGGAAGGGAAAGATTGGAGCAGAAGGTTTTGCAAAATTACCCATGCATATGTTTTGTAAATAATAAAAAAAATTTAAAAAAGAAATAGCCTTCTGTTTCCCAGGACAGTGGACTAAAACCAGAGGGAGCACCATTCCTGCTTAACAGAGACTCCAAGGGTAAACAAACACCCCAAATAGCCTTTCTCAGCCTTCCAAGTTCAGGTGTAGGAATACAGAACTGGGATTCTGTGTGATGTCTCTGTGACTGATCCACACCATCATTTAGCCCAGGGCCAATTGTGGGCACAATAATCACCAGCAGAGAAGAGGGGTAGTCTATTCTATCTATAATCACACTTGACTTATTTATTTTACTTAAGGAAACTGGAGATTGCAGTCAGATAATAATATCCACTGATGAACATTTTAATTTTTGCATCTTCTAAATATGCTCCTGTTTAATGTTTTGTTCATGTTAAACTGCTGTTTTGGTTGCATGAATTATGGGAACATTTTTGTGTTAACTATGCCCCGTTTTGTTATTTGTCTTTGTGTGCTGCGATTTAGGCATATTTGTTCATATGAATATTAATATGTAATAATTGATAATAATATTAATATGAAAGATGATTTTTAAGTTGAAAACAAAGTTACTTATCAGAGTGGACAAGGTGCTGAACTTAAATTAAGAAGACGTAGACTTACCAGAAAGGAGTATACATACTTCTCAGTGAACTATAGCACCTTTACAAAAAGCAACTACGTATTAGGATGTAACAACTTCATAAACATATGCAGATTAGCAGAAATATTAAACCCATCCTTGACTGCCCACAATCCAATTAAAATTATATTGGATAAAGGACCACTCAAGAAAGGATTAGGAATTCATTGGGAAAATGAGGAAGTTGGACTGGAGAGTTTTTAGGACCCTTTGAAGCTTTAAATTCATGGTTCTATGTTACTACTTTTGTTTTGCTGTTGGGTTTACATAGAACCCATTTGTGATACTCCTCCACCCTGACCTTATACTCATCGGCTGGGTCCCCAAGGTTCTAAGGTACCGTGTTGATCCAAACTCCTACCACTATAAGTCTCCATTCTCTACTGATGGGATTCCCATTTACAATTGAGTAGACAAAGTTAGGAATTAGCAAAAATATATTAAGCACAGTGCCCCATAAACCTGGGGC
This sequence comes from Sminthopsis crassicaudata, assembly GCF_048593235.1. Taxonomy (NCBI): domain Eukaryota; kingdom Metazoa; phylum Chordata; class Mammalia; order Dasyuromorphia; family Dasyuridae; genus Sminthopsis; species Sminthopsis crassicaudata. The sequence continues at coordinate 750,685,349 of NC_133617.1, read as the reverse complement.
ACAATTCCCTGCCAAAGAACACAGAGTCCATGGAGAAAGTAGGTACAAACTTAGGTGACAAAGTTGGTAAGGAACACATGTGACTCGGGCTACTCACTCCACCGGCCCTTCAGGGCCTCAAAGTCCTTTCTCTCCTGGTGGAGTTTTGGCTGCATCTCAGCTCTTCAATATCAAGGCCAGCCTTCTCTCCAGCTCTCTTCTTGCCAAGGGTCACATTTCTTAAAGATGTTTATAGCCTTGAATGATTGTCTCTCTCTCCATGTGTTTCTGTCTTTTTAGAATATATGGCTCTGCTCCTTCAATTGGGCCTCAGACCCCCTTGACCTTGACTTCAAATGAGTGAATCACTCTGCTGTAGACGCCAAGGCCAGTGGAGAGTGGGAAGAGAAACTCCTCTCCTCCCCCTGAGAAGGGGACTGTCCATGTCTACACCGTCTCCGATTGCCAAACTGCTAGCTGGTTCTGGGAGTTATCTATTTAAACTTCCCAGGAATATTATCAATTTGTGGCCCACCCAAAGAGATTGCCCTTTCTGACTCCATTAATGAAGTTGCTGCTCTTTAAAGGGCGCTAACAGCTTTTACTACACCAGCATCTCAGATCTGTGACCAGATCTCGTATGAGCCAGGAAGGGAAGATGGCGAAGGGGGTTGTGGGAGATTTTGTGTATTTCAGTCCTGAAAGTATACAGCAGCAAATTGTGCAAATGATTCTAAAATTTCTGACCAAAGGGAAGCATGCAGAACTCTCGGATCTCAGATTTTATGTGCATCGATCAATCAGCAAACATTTATCAGTTGCCTAATATGTGTTGGGCCCTGTGCTCAGCACCAGGGATAAGGAGATCAGGAGATAGACGTGGAAGTCTATCAGTTAGAACAGAAACTCCCCAGAGTCTCTTCCCTGACTCCACTGAAGAATTTTGCCCTTTCCATTTGCTCCTCCTACCTCTGGCCTCGGGAGGGTGAGAGAAGTAGGAAGAAGAGTGAGCAGAGCCCTGAATAACATACACACACACACACACACACACACACACACACACACACACACACACACACACACATATATATATATATATATATATATATATATATATATATATATATATATATATATATATACCATGCATTATGCTAAGCTCTTTACAAATACGATCTCATTTGATCCTTTCCCAATAATCGGGTGAGATAAGAGTTATTATTATCCACATTTACAATTGAGGAAACTGAGGTACACAGAGATCTGAGGTCCACAGCTAGTAAGTATGAGGTGAAATTTGAAGTCAGACCCTCCTGGGTCCAAGCTCAATATTCTATCCACTTCCCCATCTTGCTGCCTCTAAAACATTACTTTGGGGACCCAAAAACAAGTCAGGAGCAGTAAAAGAGGCTAAGCAGAAGTGGTTGGGCTGCAGCCATTAATCCTTAGCGTGGCTGGGTTTGAAAGGAAACGCTATGGAATGAGAAACTGAGGTGGTGACTAGAGAGGCAGACGTGCCCCAAAGGAGAGAGACCCAGCTCGTTGACCACTGGGCTCACCCAGAAGAAAGGGCTCAAGGCCAGTGTGACCAAAATAAAATGGGAGCGAAAGGAGGAGTTAGTGATCCGAGCCTGGGAGGAGATGCATCCAGACACAGTTCAAGTAACTCTGGGATTTCAACCAGTGGGGAAGGCGAGCTGCATCAAAGAGATTCATTCAGTGAAAACAAATAGCAGAGCTGGCCTTCAAGGCTTTCTCCATTGTAAGAGAACCATGTGACAGCAGCAGCAGCAGCTGACGTGAGCCCTCCACCAAGAGTCCATTTCTTCTCTGGCTCAGGAGATACGGTGACAGGCTCCCCATGCGGAGATCAGGGAACAGCCATGTCTGCAGAGCCTGGCCATCCAGCAGCAAATGTAAATGACAGAAACATAAAATCCATTCTAGGGGTGGAAAAGAAAACAAAAAGCGGGGCCAGACTCTCACACCAGCTCATTTCCTATAGCTACATTCCCACACTGCAAATAGCAGCCCCACGTCAGCTGGGGAAATGACATTTGGGGTAAAGAACAGAAAAAAAGGCTTGGATCAGACCTTGCTGCAATTAAGGAATAAAAACATCATCTCCAATTCAATCCAGATAAATGGAGATCCCTGAGGAGGGACAAAGAAACAAGAAACACCTTTAGCTTCACTCTCCTGCCAAGAAGAAAACATTCAATGGAGGCCATCCCGGGTCTTTATTTAATAAAGATTAATGAAATAAATAATCCCTTTCAACAAATAAAAATTAAAAACCTACCCTATGCATGGCTCTGTGTGACGGGCCTCTAAAACTTGGTCCGAAAAACAAACCATCCCTGCCTTTAATAGCTCACATCCGGGTGGAAACAGAATACATGCTGATAAATAAATCCAAAATAATTCCAAAGGGAATGAGCGGCAAGGAGGGGACCCAGGAGGAGGTGATACCTCAGTTGGCTTTAAAGGTGCCTAAGGATTCTCAGAGGAGGACAGTGTATTCCAGGCATGGGGGGAAGCCTTTAAAAAGGCATAGAAATGGGAGATGGAAGTGGGGAGTGGGGGCCCGGACAGTACCAGGCACTGAACTAAGTGATTTACAAACAAGACTCCATTTGATCCTCAGAACAACTCTGAGAGAGTTCTCCGAGTTCTCTCAGAACAGCTCTGAGAGACCAGTGCCATGATTATCCCCATTTTACAGCTGAAGGCTTATCCTATACTTTGTTATAAGATTAATCAGTCCACAGTAATTAAGCATAGATTAAGCCCCTCCTTTGTGTCAGACACTGAGCTAAGCACTCAGGATCCAAAAAAAGGTGAAAGACAATCTGCTCTCCACAAGCTCAGGGTCTAATGAGGAAGACAATATACGGACAGTGATGTTCAGAGAGGATTTGTGGTGAGAGCGACTGTTTCTTGGTGGATGAGGAGGTAAACGGAAGATAATCCCAGAAGGAAGGTGCTAAGATTTAAGGAGCACAGGAAAGGCCTCTCGTGGAGTTAGGACTTTAGCTGAAGCTTGAAGGAAGCCAAGGAATCGAGGGGGGCAGATGAGGAGACAGGAGGGAAAGGGGGTGAAAATGGCTGGAGTTGGGAGGTACAAGAAACAGCAGGAGGTCAGGGTCACTATATTGCAGAGCTTATGGGGGTAAGGTTTAGGAAAATTGAAAACCTAGGAAAGGCCCAGGCTAGGGAAGGCTTTAAAAGGCAAACAGAAGTTTCTATTTGACTCTGGAGTGGATGGAATGGGGGTGAGGGAGGAAAAGGAGGGAAGTGTCAGACTGGGCTTAGGAAGATCACTTTTTCAGAGGGTGGGAGTGAGAAAAGACTTGATTAAGCCACAGAAGTTTCTTCCAACTCTAAAATTCTGTGAGTCCATAATTCTAGAACATCGGTTATTGGGGTTAGCTCCAGAACCCAGAAAGATCAAGATGAATGCATATGTCTGCAGTTGGCTGGATACCAGTGTGTCTACCCGGGAACAACAGGACAAATGGACAATAAGCTGCACCCAGAACTGAAGTAAAGGAAGAGAGCTCCTTTGTTGCCTTCAGGAAACTAGAAACTATCTTAACTACCCCAAGCTTTCTCCTGGGAAAAAGGGGACCCAGCTTTTTAATACATTGTTCAAGACAGGCAATTACAAAGCTGCAAAACATGGAAGACTACAGGATTTGAAGAATGGAAAATTAGTATCACACAGCAGATAATGGGGATGTTCAAGGTGGCTGTGAACAGGCTACAGTGTATAACCAGTAGGTGAATCTGAACAGAAGTAAAAGATGTCATCAGGGAAACTGATAAGGGGTAGAGGATGAGAGCACCAAGTGCTCCATCGGTGTCCCCTCAAAACCAAGAGAAAGTGAGGAAGCCCTCCAACATGGAGCGTGGGCTTGCAAAGTTCTGGGAAGACACGGAAGAGTCATCAGTCCATCAACATGGACAAACATGGGTGGTTTATGACCAGTTGTGAACAGTTTTATCAGAGGGAATGATGGGACTGATGAGAGAATAGATCCATTTGATTAATCACTTTACAGCTCTTTCTCCTCCACAGTGAGTTCAGGGTCCCCACATTGGCTAAACTTTGTATCCCTTCTTCCTCCTAGCATTCAGTAAGTACTTTCTAATTTGTTAAAAAGAGGGGCAATACATGCAAGGAGGAGGCCAGATGTTCTTTGAGCACCTCAACTTTAAATCTCTATGACTTTAACTGACCCCTGGATCAAAGCCCATCCAAGCTTAGCAATTAGTATCACAGCCTTATGGTCCTTGAATGTCTTAGATTTAAAAGTACCAACAACTATACTTAGAATAGATTTCTGGTGCTGTTTCATACTAATTCTTTCTCCACCCCACAGAGCTTGGGACCCCTCTCTCCCGGTTGGTGATACCCCCTCCAGACAACAATTTCAGGAAAAGCTTGAGGTATCCTTTACTGAAACTCTCCCAATCTCAGAAACTGCTTCTCTTCAAGGATTAGCTATTTCAAGTTAGCCACGAGGGCAGACAAAAACGTTCCCCCCTCAGAATGACAGCAAAGGAGGCCTTCACAAATCCCCCCCATTCCCTTTGTAGGTGGCCCCTTGAGACAGAGATTTGCAAAAACAAAAATCCCTGAACCAGCCCAGCCAGCCCAGGGCCCAGGCAGATTAGAACCTGCAAATATTTGGGGGAACCTTAGCCTTCCGTACGGACTCCGGTTACAATAACTGTCTCCTCCTCAGCCTTACTTCCGGGAAATGTGAATTGGGGAAATTTTTCTGAGAAAAAACAACGTAGGCCTTAAGTCACAGACACTGAACTTGATTTGTTTCCTGAGAAATTCCATTCACATTCCCCTCCCATGAGATCCAAGAGTCACTGAGGCTTCTGACCCCGGCCTGCCCCAGACAGCCAGTCTTCCCCAGCACCGATTCTGTCTGCAGTTTTATCAAGGTTTTCTAGAAATAGCAGCAGGATTTGGTCACCCTGCATTGTATGAGAGGCCTCTGGAACGATGTCACTGGTTCCGCCGATCAATCCCGGCCTTGGCAAGCTGCAAGTGGGGCTGGAGTCAGCGCCCTGGAGCCCCCAAGCTGACGGATTATCGGAAACTTGCAAGAGACATTTGGACAAATAAGTTCTGTGCAACTTCAACATGAAGGTGCCCAAACAAGCATTTCTTAAATGCTTATTGTGTGCTAGACTGGAACAGGACATCAAGAGAAAATGAGACACTCCGTCCTGAAAATCTTATATACTCTACCTGAGAACAAGTGTGGAAACAGCAATAATAATACTCATTCTTTTATTAATGTGAGTTATTTTAATGATGTCACATTACTGACACATATCCTCCATAATAATTGTCCATTTTTTTCTTAGTTACAGTTAGTGATAATATTACAGTTATATGATACATATTATATATAATATGCATTTTATATATAGTTATAAAATACAGATAATTATCACAGTGATAATAATACAGTCATATGATACATATTATATATAATATATATTATATATATACAGTTATATAATACAGATAATTATCACAGTTAGTGATAATAATAGTTAAATGATACATATTATATATAATATGCATTTTATATATATGGTTATAAAATACAGATAATTATCATAATTAGTGATAATAACAGAATTATATGATACATATTATATATAATATATATTATATATAGTTATAAAATACAAATAATTATCATAATTAGTGATAATAGTTATATGATACATATTATATATAATATATATTTTATATATATAGTTATATAAAACAGATAAGTATCACAGTTAGTGATAATATTACAGTTATATGATATTATATATAATATGCATATTATATATATATAGTTATAAAATACAGATAATTATCACAGTTAGTGATAATAACACAGTTATATGATACATATTATATATAATATACATATTATATATACAGTTATATAATACAGATAATTAACACAGTTAGTGACAATATTAGTTATATGATACATATTATATATAATATATATTATATATATACAATTATATAAAACAGATAAGTATCACAGTTAGTAATATTACAGTTATATGATATCATATATAATATGCATATTATATATACACAGTTATATAATACAGATAATTATCACAGTTGGTGACAATATTGATGAGAGTGGCAGGGTGTGGAACTTGCCAACAGACAACCATTCATAGAGAACTTGGTTTGGGCCAGGTATTGTGACAAACCTTGGGGATAAAAAGGAAGGCAAAAATATTGTGAACTCCCATTTTAATGCAAACTTCTAGGGATATATATTATTTGCAAAGAAAATGTTTGTTCTTGTTCAGTCATTTGTCATTTGTGTCCAACTCTTCATGACCCCTTTTGGGGGACCAGGTCTACAGTCAAGAAGGCTCATCGTCCCAAGTTCAAATCCCAAAGATGCTTTCTTGCTGGGTGATCCTGCACTCTACCGTTTGCCTCAGTTTCCTCATCTGTAAAGTTATCTGGAGAAGGAAGTGGTAAACCACTCCTGTATCTCTGCCAAGAAAATCCCAAATGAGGCCACGGAGACTCAAACACAACTGGGCCAATATTTTAATGGAAGGATATCTTGAACTTGAGTCAGGAAAAGATGGAAAATACAAGTCAAGATGTGTAGGGGTGAGTGGTAATAATAGGTATGACTGCAGACCAGCACCACAGCCAGACCATGAAGGGCCTTAAGCGTCAGACAGGATTTTCTGTTTTGTCCTAGAGATAGGGACCCACTGGAGCCCGGGGACAGAAACGGTCTCCTGGTGTTTTAGCAATATCCATCTGGCAGTGGTGTGGGAGATAAATCGAGAGGGGAGAGACCAAAAGGGGACATGGCCAACCAGAGCCAGATGCGCCCAGCTCCTCATTCTGAGGGCAATAAACACGTTTATTGCTGATCTCCGAGACGAGATAGCTATTTCCTGCACCAGGAGCCAAAGGTTTAAAGGAGCAGTTTTCAGATCATGTTGGCAAGTGGAAGCCAGCCCCATCTGCCAGAAGATACTCTTGGCTTCCTCCCCTGCCAGTTTGAAACAAGACTAGAAACCAGGCCCCAAGGAATACAAAGGCCCGGCCTCCACTCCTTTCCTCTCCTGCCAAAGGGCAGCAGAATTGGGAATTGGAGGGGGGCCTCCAGGAGGCAGCAGCCCAGCCAGGACAAATGGCAGCAGGCAGGCACAAATGAGAAGGGGTGCCTGGCACCCCAGTGCCCAGCAGTGTGGCCCCTTGTGGTAGCATCAGGCTCAGGCAGAGCAGTGTTCCCAACTCCATCTGAGACAGCCTCTTGTTCCAATCCAATCAAGATTTATTAAGTGCCAAGCTCTGTGCTGAACCTTCTGTGGCTACAATTAATAAAAGAGGAGCTTTTAATCTTAATGGGAGAAGACAACATCTAAAGGGAGGGAGAAAGATGGAGGGAACATCTGGCACAGAGTGGAGGCAAAATCAGGCAGAGCAGCAGGAGCTGAGAGTCCAGCTTCTGACTCCTGTAAAGGAAGGCATTGGGAAGACTTTGGTACTCCAGCCTCCAGCTCCCTAGTCAGAGGGGAGAGGAGACTCAGGGAGCCGGCCAATGGGAATTAAAGGAGTTCAAAAGGGGAAACTGAGGCCCAAGTAGTAAAGTGATTTGCCCAGGGTCACTCAGGAAATCGTCTCCAGAGATGCCATTTGAGCCAGATCCCCTGAGTCTAGTGCCCTTCCTATGACGTGATATCTGCTTTGTGGAAACTTAGAGCACTCGATAAAAGTCAGACATGATTTTGGAGGGATGAGATGTCCTTTCCCTTGGCAGGTCTGTACCCATGGCAAGAACCCTGCTGATCCGTCTCCAGAGCAATATTCACCTGCCCCAAAGCTCACAGGGCAGGAGGCTTCAGTCTATAAAATGAGAGGTGTCCTTTGCAGCCAAGATCCAGTTCCCATGGTTTTAACTGATCCTTCTCCCACCAGAGAAAGGAGAAGGGAGAATCCCAACCATGAAATCTTGGGAGAATGTTCTTCGGAGAGACAGTGGCGGGGCCAAAAATAGTGAAAAGACTTCTAATCTTTGCGTCCTGGGAACACCAATTCCAAACCTGACTATAGGGAAAGTCATCCTTCTCAGGCCCTTTCTGCAGTGAATCCTGGGAATTTTAGTGTATTTAGGAGATGTTACACATGTTGTAAAGTGTAATCCTATAAGGCCCAGGGGAAGGGGCCATTTCGGTTTAGAGCTAGACTTTCTAACATCTGACTTGAGTCCCAAGGAGGTAACTGATTTCCCCAGGAAGGCCTGAATGGTAAATGGAGCCACAAAGGAGTGAAATTCAGCGATTACAACAGCTCATATTTAGATTGTTCCTGAGCATTTACTTGTGCTTTTCTCACACTTTGTAAACACAGACATTGGAAGCTTTATTCCACAAGGTGAAATCTGAGCCTCATTGCCTCACACCATTGAGATCTTTAAACAAAAGATGGATGATCCCCAGCAGGGAAGGTGGGGGCTATGAATCCAGCCCCTTCCTTTTAAGATATGAAGAACCTGAAGTCTCAGGAAGTTACTGACCTTGTCCAAGGTCCCATGGGTAGAAAGGGGTAGAGTCGGGACTTGAATCCAGGTCTGCCACCCCCCAACTCAGCAGACTTTCCACAATGCCATGTTTCCTCCCACTGGCTGAGAAAGGGTGGAGGAGTCAGTCACCGAAATTCCCTCCAATTTGGGAATTCTGCAAGTCTAGGATACTTGAAGTCCTAAGAGGATTTGGAGGTAGAGGGGACCTGGAAAATTATCTCTTCCCCCTCACTTAATCTCTAAGGAAACTGAAACCCAATGAAGCGAGCAGAAGGACCCAAGACCACTCACATAGAATCCGGGTTAAGATTCAAAGTCATATTGTAACTCCAGGGAAACTGAGGCAAGACAGAGATTGGTTTTTAATCTTTTAATGTGGAGAGTTTAGGCTAGCCAACCGAAATAGGATTCTTGTCCAAAGCATTTCGGCCCAGATAAACCAAGGCAGGGAACTTATACAGTGTTTTAGCTAACTAGGTTTTGCAAGCAGAATACAAAACCTGTGTACAATAAGTATACAGCTTTCTTGTTATCGCCAGTGGGATCCAGTAAAGATTTTTGAGCCGAGATGAAAAACCAGGACTAGATCTGTGCATGAGGAAGGCTAGTCTGGCAGCGGGATGAATAAATGGGTTTAGGGAGGAAAATGGAGGCAGGAAACTTTATAGCTGTGGTCCCAAGGAGTGTCAACAAGGGCTGTTCTAAGGTGGTGGCAGTGGGGAAAAAAACAAGGGAGATACAAAAGATGCTCCTGAGGTAGAAGAGAAGTGCTTGGTTGGTGATCAATTGGCTATATGAGGGGAGGGAGGGAGACAGAAGAGCCACGTGCAATGCTCAGGCTTTACACACGGGATACTAGATGAACAGTAATGTCTCCAAAAGAAATTGTGAAGTCAAATTCAGGGCCACAAACTCTTGTTTTCAGCAGGACCTTAGAAGCCAACTGATCCAAGGCACCCATGAATATCCAAGCCTCCCTACAATGTCCCTGGCCCATGGCCAGCCAGCCTTTGCTTAAAGACATCCCTCCAGTCAGGGGCGACCCACTCCGCCCGTCCCAGCCCATTCTACACATGTCAGGTAGGGTTTTTTCCCCCTTTCTGGCCTAAATCTGCCTCTCTGAAGCTCTTCCCATTGCTCCTAGGTCTGCCCTCAGGCAAAACCAGAATACAGCCCTTCTTCCAAATAAAGGCCCTTCAGAACCTTGAAGATGGTCATCGAGGCGCCCCTAATTCTTCACATCCTTGATTCTCATGTGGTATAGACCAAGGACCCCTCACCACCTAGTTGCTTCCCCCGGAATATTTTCCAGTTATAATGACCTTCCTAAAATCCACAAGGCAAGACCGACCACTTGGCCGCCTGACCAGACTCTTCACCAAACATGCCCTGCCCAAACATGCTCCCAGAGCAGCCCAAGATCAGCTGAGGGGCTTGGAGATCTTATGCTAGCATGCTATAATTTGAGAGAGCCAGACTGGGAGTTAGGAGAGATGAGTTCAGCTCTCACCAGCTGTGTGACTGTAGTCAAAGGCTAAAACCTCTCTACCTCAGCTTTCTTATCTATAAAATGGGGATACCACAGAGCCGTGGTGAGGAATAAATGAAACCATATTTGTAAGGCTCTTTGCAAACCTTGACACGACATAAATATCAGAGGCAGTATTAAAAGTAGACCCTAGCTTCACAGAGTCATCACCTTGTCCCCTTTCCAAGCCCATCAACAGGCCCTTCCTAATTGACCCTGTAGATTCTGCTTATGAATATAAACTAAAGGCAAAAACTACAGCTTATTTTTTATTAACACATTGCCTGGAACATATAATAGGCATTTAATAAGTGTCTGGTTAACTTTTTACAGTCCCCTAAAACTCTAGAAATCTTTTTGACAAGAACTGTTGTCCAGCCCTAGCTCTTCCAGTGTTGACTTGCGAAATCAGTTCTTAAATCCAGGTATAAGACATTACATTGTACTGGATTGGATTGAGTTCAGCAGTTGTCATTTTCTTACTATATCTTTTTTTCTTTTGCGGGGCAACTTTTGTGAGGGTTCAGTGCCTTGCCTAGGATCAAACAGCTAGGAAGTGTTAAGTGTCTGGGGTCAGATTTGAACTCAGGTCCTCCTGACTTCAGGGCTGGTGCTCTATCTACTACACCACCTAGCTCCCCCTTGAACATTTTCTTAAGCTGTGAGGAGCTGCCTCTTTGAGAAAAAAAGAAGAGAGCCATTTTTCTCCTATTGGACCTGAAGCCCATCCCTAGTTTATTCAAAGGATTCCTATATGATAGAGACCAAGGGTTTCTCAGCAGCTAGCTCCCTCTTTAAAGGTCTCTCTTTACAAGGCACCTCCTAAAACATGTGCCTGGAGACACAAGACTTCCATGCTGGTCATCAGGCACTCCTTGGAACAGGTTAGCTAGCTGCGGCGCTCCCAGAACTGATCCCAGATCCCCGCCCGTGACCCTCAGAGACCAATGAGAGACACCACATGGTCTTTTCTCATCAGCTTCAAGTTCTTTTAAGCTGGGGCCCTCTGAACATTCTTCCTCCAGCACCATTCCATTTTGTTTTCAACCTATCAAAAACTGAGATGTTTTCATCTAATGCAAATGTCTTTTTAAGTTAAATGGGTCAATGACATTTTTTGTGTTTCTACTTCAGTCTCTTTACATGGTTCTCCCTCCTCTTCCTCACGAGAATTGCTTCTCTCTGTTTCTATTTCATTTCATTCTTGAGAGCTTTCCATCCTCCCTTGGGCTAATTTGACCTAGAGCATTGGCGTCAGATGTTTAGCTCAAGGGTCACATGGTCCATAAAACCCCTGGGTGAGGGGCAAGCCAGGTTAAAAAATAATGAAAAAATTTACCCCCCAAAAAAACACAGTAAAACATAAATAGTAAGTTGTGGTTTTGTTTTTATGCTTTTTTAATTTAAGATTTGAAAATATTTCTGAAAGTTTTTGCATCTCTAAGTCAGGCTATGGCTGGCAAGGATCCATATCTACTTGAGTTGGACCCCACTACCTTAGAGAATTTGGGGTTAAGGAATCCTATGGATGCTTTTCCTGAACCCTTTGAATTTTGTTTCCTGTTAGCAGCTACATGAAAGATTCTGCCAAGTTGCAAATCAAAACAACTCTAAGGTTTCACCTCAAACCCAACACACTGGAAAAGATGACAAGATGGAAAGACTCGGTATTGGAGAAATTTTGTGAAAACACGGGCACACTAAGTCATTGTAGGTACAGCTGTGAATGCGCTAACCCTTTGAGAAAACAATTTGAAGTTATACTTTTTCCCAAAAAGTGACTAACATGTCCATCAGCTTTGACTTTGAGATTTCATTTATATATATATATATATGTTATATATTTATACTCCCAAGAAAGGTCCAAATATTTATAAAGTAAAAGAATGGGGAATTAAGTAGATACCCAACAACGGCGCATGTTGAAAGAAATGGTGGCCCAACAACACTCCATTTCCCAACTCCAAATATTTGCACTGGCTGCTGTTCATGCGTGACAGATACTTCCTGCTCACTTCTCTCTCTCAGAGTCCCCCTTTTACTTTAAGACTCATCTCCACTATTTCTAGTCATATGAAAAGGTATTCCAAATCACTCTTGATCAGAGAAATGCAAATTAAGACAAAAAAAACCTCAAAACTTGTCCTTTTTATAATATTGATAGTGTAAATTATTCTCTTGATTGTACTCACTCCACTCTGCAACAGTCCAGATGCCTTTCCAAGGCATTTTGAAATCATCCCTTTCCTCATCTCTTACCGCATAAGAGTACTCTCTGTAGTTTTCAGTTAAGAGGGACAAAATCCTGTAAGTGTCTGGATGGGGGAGCTCTCCCCTACCTAGTATCCACTGACCCTTTTGGGTTTTTACTCTGGGTTCGGTTCATTCTTTCCTGATCCAGGGTGAATGAGTGTAGGAGAGGGAATGAGCTTATGAGCTCTGAAAGGTCCAAAGAGCACCCCGATAGACAGCCAAGGGTAGAAGTCTACAGAAACTAGGCACAAGCACCAGTAGCTAAGTGAAAGAGATCAAGCCTGGCTCCCCCTTGCCCAGCAGGGTATCAGACTGGCAACTGAGACAGCAGGTGCTGCTAGCAAGGAAGGGCCTCCTCTCTAAACCATGCATCTGCATCAGGAGATAAACATGGCGAGAAGTTGCCATAGAAATTTGAGCCCCCTCTCTCCAAGAACAAGGATGGCAGAGGAAAAGGGCCTCATGGTCAGAGAGGCTTTGGTAATTCAGAACTTGCTATTTGTCATTTCAATAAAAATCCACTGGTGAAAGCTAATTTATGCTAATTCATATTGAAGAGAGATTGAGAGACAAACTGATAATAGATCATATCAGAAGGTATCAAAGATGTGGTAAATAGTCAACTGCAATTGGAGGGAGAATCCACTCCAGAAAGTGAATCATAGACCATAGTTTTTAGTTTTAGTTTTTGTTTTTGCTCTGGCAATTGGGGATAAGTGACTTGCCCAGGGTCACACAACTAGAAAGTATTAAGTGTTTGAGGTTGGATTTGAACTCAGGTCCTCCTGACTTCGGGGCCAGCCCTCTGTCTACTGCACCATTTGCTTCCTCATAGACCATAGTTTTTAAAAGAATTTTATAGTCTTTCAGAACTACCCCTGAGGCTGATGGAACAATGACCTTAGTCTGAAGACCTTGTCGGGGTATACATGGGAAAGTGAGTCCAGAGCTTCTATGTGCTACACAAGGAACAGAGTAGATGGTCCACAAATGCTGATTAGAACTGCCAATAATTCATAATAAAAAAAGAATATAACACTTTTCTTTACAAATGGAAATGAGATTATCCTTAATACACACACACACACACACACACACACACACACACACACACACACACACACTACTACTACTACTACTATCACCACCTCTATTACCATTGTCTGCATGGCTTTTTCTCTCTCCGAAAGGAAACTGAAGCCATTTCATCAACATTCCCACCAAAGAAGAGATGAGAACACATCCCTTCTCCTCCACTCTCTCCTGCCTCTTCACAACAGTATCACAACCTTCGACCACTTCTGTTATCTTCTTGCCATCTATAATTTTTGTTCTTAGTATCTCTATAATTCTTGAATCCAGGTTCACCTTCGTTGTTCACCTGGGAAAGAATAAAGCTGGCTCTCCATGAGGAGAGAGTTCCAAGAACTTTCACTTCTAGACAGGAAACATCCGTGTTAATGACCAAGATCTAAAGCCTGTGGCAGAAGAAAGAATTACGCATCCCCAGGCCCTGGCAGGCTGGAGAAAGAATACCACACGATGCCGTCGGTGTGAAATGATTCATGAAAATATCGAAAAACCATGAAATGCAGGGAGAGGGAAAAAACACAAAGGAAAAAGCGGGGAGAAGCCCTTGGAGGATTCCACAGTCATGAGAGTGAAGCAGCTTGGCCCCAAGAGGCAATTGGAAGCATTATTGAGTAGCCAGGCGATTTAGCCGTTTGAGCCCAAGGCTGCTGGGTAGGAGCTACCGTGGATGGAGCTCCAGGTCTGGACTCAGGAAGACTTTGATCGGGCCTCAGAGAGCTTCAAGCCCCTTACCTCTGCTTTAATTCCCTCATCTGTAAAAGGAAAATGACATCACCTACCTTATTGTGAGGATATAATGAAAAAACTATGCATAACCTTAAAGCACTATAGCAATGTTTACTGGTAACTATATTCCTGAATAAAAATCAATCCATTTATATCCAAATTACAAATTTTCCATTCTCCATTTGGGAGAATTTTATTTTAAATATCTCTATCTCCGATCATAAACCTGGCATAAAGTAGTACTTCCAAAAGGCTTGTTGATGGCAACACCGTGATATAGTAGAAAGGAAGGGACCCTGGGGCTAAGAAAAATGACATCTTTTTATTAATAACCAGATGGTCTTAATAGTAAAATGCTGAAATTAGCCAGAAACTACGTCCCTCAAACCTTTTTAAATGTCCCCTAGGTCTATTTCCCAAGATGATTCTAAAAAGTTTCCCGCAGCTCTCTTGGTGGTGACAAAGAACTGGAAACTGCAGAGATGCCCATCAATCAGGGAAGGACGAACAAGTTCTGGCGTAGGATTGTGATGGAATACTAGTAATGATGAGCTCAATGATATTTGTTTTAAGTGGAAAGACGTGCGTGAAATAATGAGTGAAATGAGAAGAATCAAGAGAACATTGGATACGTGTTGTTTTAAAAAATGGTTGCTATATCCCTACCATGTTTAACATATCTTGGCCTACTTGACATCTGGGGAGGGGGAGGGGGAAGAGGGGGAAATTGGAACACAGGCTTTTGCAATTTGAAGAATTTCCACGCATATGTTTTGAAAAATAAAAAGCTTTAATAAAAAATAAAAATAACTGTGAGTGAAAAAGACTATTATAAATATCCAAATTATCTCTAATTGACATGTAAAGAAAGATACTCTCTGCATCCAGAGAAAGAACTGATAAATAGAAGGATTTATAGAATAATTTTTACATTTCTACATACATGTGGGAATACATGTGTGTATAATGCTAGCCATCGCTTGGGAGGGGGACAGAAAGAGGTAAAAAAAAAAAAATTTATAAGATAATTCTGTTGTATATTTGAAAGGAATAGCAAGTTGTACACAGTAGATATGCCGTTTCGTGTGTGATCACATTTTTTATTGTACCATGTTATGGAGAAAAAAAACCAATATGAAGGACATATGAAGAAAGACACTGTCTGCCTACAGAGAAAGAAAGGATAAATAGAAGTCTGGGTAGAATAATTTGACATTTTTTCTACCTATTTGTGAATGATGTTAACTTCTCTAAGTTATCATGTAAAGAAATGTACATGATCATTCTGTTGTATGTTTGAATGGGACAGCGAGTTGCACATCGCTGATCTACACAATCATCTCTTTTTATTGTTCCATGTTATAGAAATGTTTCATAAATGAAAAAATAAAATAAAAAAGACACTTTAGAAGATGTTTTTTAAAAAAGAAAGGAAAAAAAAGAAACAACTTATTAAATATCTCCTAGGTGCCAGGCACTGCGCTGAGAGGTATAACTATGATCTGTTTGATGTTGTAATGAAGTGTTCTTGTGATGCTCATTTTATAATTGAGGAAACTGAGGTAGCAGAGTTACGTGATTTGGCCAGAGCCATGCAGCTACTCTGTGGGGTGTGAGATCTGAATTCAGGTCTTTCTGACTCTATGTATTGTGTTCCCCATCCTCACCCGAGTACCAGAACTGAACCCAGAAGATCTGGCCTACAGTTCCGATTCTGCCCCTTGTTTCTTGGGTGAGCTTGGGCTCTCAAAGTTCCTTCTCTCTCAAAGTTCCAATCCCAGCTCTTCTACTTACTAGCTGCACCTTCTTAGACAATTCCCTTCCCTTTGGGGGGCAGGGGCTGTCTCTTCTTCTGTCAAAGGAGGCCTTCAGCCTCAGTCATATAAAAGGTCCATCTGTGATTCTGTGACTCGGGAGCTCACGTGTTCCCCTTCCCAAAAGAAGGGAGGGACAGACGAGCCAAAATCTGTGAAGAGGCCGATTCCATCCCCTGTTTTTACAGGAATGAAATGGCAGGCTCCCAAGACAGTGCAGAGGATACTGAGAAAACCGTCTGCTGGATGCTGGTCTCCACCACCCCTAGGGCTCTCCCGGAGCACCCAGCTCTCTCCTTTCAGAATGTCTCCCACCTAATGATGTCCAGGAAACCGCTGTGATTCCCAGGAATCTGCCTTGGGGCAACAATGTCCTTTTCAAGACTGCCCCCTAAAGTCCATGCTCCAGAAGGGACACTGCAAAATAGAGCTCTGGGCTGACCGCCCGGCGGGCCCAGACCCAGGATCAGATGCCCCCGCGTGACCAGAACAGAGTATCTGTCTGCTCTCTTCCCAGCTCCCAAGCGCGCAGCTGTCAGAACTGATTACACATAAAACTTGGACCAGCTCTAGAATTACCCTTATCAGCCCCCAAGCCAACATGTGAGTGAGAACAGACCGGCTGGGGCCCACCGGCTGTGGAGATGGCATCCGGAACTCCGGCGGCCCAGGCAGGCTGGGGGTGCCCCTGGGAAAAAGCCCAGCTCAGGGCCCAGAAGCCGGCCTTCTGGAAGGGACCTTCATCCGTGTCTGAACTCAGCAGCCACACGTGACCTCGGGTTCTCCAAAACACGCAATTCACAGCCCCGTGCTGGCAAGTTTGCTGATGATTTCCACCTCAGTAAACGGAGCAGAGAAAAAGGACCGAGCAGATAGGGACCAGCATCCCCTGCCCCTCGGCACAGCAGGGGGCGATTTCCCTCCTCGGCCCTCTAGAAACTTAAGGTTCCATTGGGACGGTGGCTGGGAGAGGGGGCTGCTGGGAAAGATAGTGTCCCATCGACCTGAGCATTTCTCATCTGGACACTTCCACGGAGGGGGAAAGTCTCTCACTCCTTGTCGCCTATACCCACGGACAAGGTCAGAGAGAGAACTGCAACATGAGTGTGGAATATAATTGGGAAAATACAAGGTACAAGAAAATCCCATCGTATCTATTCGACATGAAATGTAATAATGCTTTTTATACAAAACACATTTGTGTAATACCTACATGTCATAGCACAGAGTACGTGTTTTTGAATAAAAGACCCATTTTACCTCAAGGTCACTCAGAGATTCCAGAGTGCACAAAGTCAGGAAGCCCCGAGTTCAAATCCAGCCCCAGATACTGTGTGATCTCTGTGATCTTGGACCAGTCATTTAGCCTGTTTGCCTCAACTTCCTTAACTGAAAAGGGGAGATAATAACAGCACCTACTTCCCAAGGTTGTGGTTGAGATCAAATGGCACAACCCTGTAAAGCAGTTAGCAGTTTCAATCATGTCTGCCTCTCCATGACCTCATTTGAAATTTTTTTGACCAGAAACAAGAGTGGTTTGCCACTTCCTTCTCCAGCTCAATTTACAGATGAGGAAATTGAGGAAGACAGGGTGAAGTGACTTGCCAAGGGTCACACAGCTGGTAAGTGGATTTGAATCCAGATAGATGAGTCTGCCTGACTCCAAACTGCCACTATTCACTGTCACTGGCAAACAGCAGGCACTTAATAAGTGTTTTTTCCCATCCCCTCTTTCTTTGCCTCTCTAGCATCTAACACCATGACTTGCACATAGTGGGGGCTTCTTTTTTGATACTCTGAGTATACCCCAACTCTTAGCACCATAATCGCTGCTTCATAAGGGCTTTGATGGATCAGGGGATTCATTCTGTTTCTACATTTGCCTCCAATTTTGCTGACATCACTCACCTCTAGGTCTCTAGTAACACTGACAATTAAATGTGTGTTCACGGGAGCTCACGTGGAAGAAGTGTGAGGGGAAAGCAGTGCCCAGTAACCAGGGCGAGCCCAGTGCTGCACTGGGCATGGGTGGTTCTACCCGTTGCTCTCTCTGAGACCAGGGGAGGGCCGGGAGGGGAAGTGCAGCGAGATCTGCCCTCTTTTAATCAAACACCAAGGCCGGTGCAGGGCCAGCAGCCAGGTAAGCTTGCTTTGTACCGGACCACCCTGCGGCAGACCCTGACTGGAGGGAGATGCTCTTTTCCAAGGACCCGATTCCAGTCCCAGCTCTCCTGCTTACTCGCTGCAGAACCCCGGATGAGTGACTCGCTTCCTTTATCAGTAAAGTGAAGGAGCTAAGGCCCCGGCAGTCCAAGACTGAGCAATGACCATTAAAGGCACATAGATGAGGGACAATAATAAAAACTGACATTTATAGGATCCGCTGGTGTTTTCAAAATGGGTGGTGATGTGGGATGGTATAAAGAATGCTGGGGGGTCTGGGTCCAAATACCACTCCTGTGGGAGTAGAGGCAAGCACCTGACCTCTCTCGGTGCCTCAGTTTCCTCACCTGTAAAGTCAGTGAGTGCTCGGACTAGAGCAATCAGAGTATGACTTCAGGCCCCGTGTCCCTCCTCTCCAAGCCTTCCACCTGGCTGTCCTGCTGGACTTTTACTACAATTGTCTATTCACCTCAATTTACATTTAACCACCAGGGGGTGCTACTGGGCAGTAATTGGAAAACTCAGAATGAGAATCAGCATGGGACAGTCCCACACTCACCCAACAGCAGGGGGCCTGGGGGGGAAGGGAAGGAGAGAGGGGACCGGAGATGGGAGCAGCTCTGGGTGCTTCCCAGGAGTACTGGTAGCTGCCATCATAGGCCCTCCCAGGTCTCACCACCCTTAAAGCTGCAAAAGTCTTCAGATGGGCCACGAACCAAAGAAACGGCCACCTGGGCAAGGAAATGCAGCTCACAAGGTGTTTTTCCTACTAAAGAAAGAAGGGAAGGGATGGCTCAATCGCCTTGCTTTTTATAGGGGCTCTTCCAACCAAAGTCCATCCATCCACCCTGACTTTTGGCCATCCACCTTTGACTTTTGTCTTAGAAATGGCTCCAATCACTGGGAACCAATCAGAGGAGCTTCCTGTGTCCACATCCTGTGCCGGCCTCCCAGTAGTCTGTGCCCTCAACAATCTCTCCTCAAATGGACCAAAGCCCTTTCTCTGGCCCCAAAACAAATGAGAAAACGCAGGTATAAATGACGAGATGCTAAATGGCAAAACTAAAGACCATATGGACACTGGCACAACTGGGAAAGGAAAGAAAACAGCTCCCACAAAACCCAGGAAAAGCCACAGAAAATCAGTTCAGAAAGGGACAGGGGGGCAAACATAGCATTTTGTTACTCTTTCCCCCCTAAATAAATGCAAATAAAGTTTCACAGCTTCGCACGCAGCCTTGTTTTCAAAACTTCTTGTTTGTATAGTCCAATGCTCACTTTTGTGGTGGGTTACTAAGAGTATAATAGGAAGAGAATTTTTTTTAAAAAGGGCCCCATCTCTCTCTAGGCTTAACTGGTCAAGAAAAAAAAATTATTTAGGGGAAACCATCCCTGTTCAGAGGCTTCTTATTTCCTCCTTGAAGACTCTTCATCCTCCTCCCTGAGGAACCCTGAATCCCAATATTAGATAAATGACTGAAGTACCTGTTATGGAACAGTAGACAATATGAGGAGCGATCTCGCTTATTTCTTCATAGCCCAGACCCATTTTGCCCAGTTTGCCAGGAACAAAGTTCTCCACAAAAACATCACAAACAGCTGCAAGCTGAAAGGAGAGGCAGATGAGTGAGACATTTTAATGGCATCTCAAGCCCATGTGTCCAAAAAGAAACACATTTCTATTTCTGCCCCAATTCCCCCCCCTTTTCCTAGCTGCCCGATTTCTGTTCAGGGGCCCACCTTCTTCCCAACTCTTGGACATTGCTCACTCTTTCACAACCCATAAAGCAAACCTTTCGATAGCACTTTAAAGTTTGCAAAGTCCTGTGCATCTGCTTTGTGACAAGATCTTGACAACACCCTGATGAGGTGGGTGCCATCATTTTCAGTTAAGGAAACTGAGGTCAAAATATATAAGTGGCTTGCCTAAGGTCACACAATTATTAATGTGTCATGTGAAATTTGAATTAATGTCTTCTGACTTTAGTCCAGTTCTCTTTCCACTGCTCATTCTGCCTCCACATCCATTAATTTGTCAACCCTTGAGAGCAGAGATCATTCTTGTCTTCTGTGCATCCCAGCACCTAGCAAGGTACCTTGCACACAACATGTGCTTAATAAATGCTTGTTGGTTGACTAGTCTCATCACCCATTGGCACTACTATGACAACCTCCTACTTGGTCTCCCTGTACCTTCCATTTCTAAACCCTGTACCACACAAATGTGATCCTATCACACACACACACACACACACACACACACACACACACACACACACACACACTTAAAAATCTCAAGGGTTCTCTGGTATCTATAGAATAAAAAGCAAAATGGACAGTATGGAATCTAAGGCCTTCCACAATCTGGAAGTCTGCATTTCCAGCCTTACTTCATAATCCTTCCTTAATTCATTCTGCTCCAAACTGATCTGACAGTTGTTTGTTATACATGACATTACATTTCTCATCCCTATGTTTCTGCACAAAGATTTAGCAAATGGCTCTCCAGAAGAAAAAACAAAGTGTACAGGACACACTTACCAATTCAAACTGCATTTTCTCCATCACTTTCTTAAGTCTAGATGATCAATGAAACAATAAACCAAGCCCTGATTTGTAGTGTTGGCCACTATTACACACTCTCAAATAAAATTCTCCCATAATCCCCAGCTTCGGTTAAAACACAGGGATCATGCCTCCAGAAAACCTTGCCCGATATCCTTACTTCTCTCTCCTTTCTAAATATATACTTTGTATTTTCTTATATGGAATAAGTGTTTTAGTCTCTATTAGAGAGTATAACCAACTTTAATGTTCTAGCCCACAGAGATTCTAATTACTGTTATTTTATGTTTAAGAGGCAACAAAACCTCGAACCCCAGTTTAACTACATTTGGCTTGGGGAATTAGGGTTTATGTAGAATCTGTGAGGTGAGTTTTAACTGTTATTGTGGAGGCAGTTTAGGTCTGATACCTGAGGAGAGGACAAAGAAAAAGGATTATAGGAATTCAATTCCTGAGAAAACTGAGTATGAATCTTACCTCGGGAGCAAATGTGAAGATAGTTTTTCACTAGAGATTTAAATATTTATCCTCTTAGAATATAAGAACTGGATATTGTTATTATATTTCCAAAATTAAAAGGCTGCAGTTGTAGTAATGATTAAAGATGACTTTGGATATAATCTTTCTCACAGTTGATATACTGTAAACAATTATTTGTCTTTTATTGTTTGTTATATTGTTAATAAATAGTGTAACCATAAGATGTGATATTTTTTAACCTAGAAGATAAAGACTATTGATAGAAATGAGTAAATGTTTATGGGAACAGTTTCTCCAGTTTAATAAACAAAGATGAGAACATAGAAGTGATTCATTCATTAAAGATTCCATGATTTGAGTAATTAATATGCAAATATCAGAAAACATTTCTTCATTAGCTTGGAGCACAGGTTAATCTTGTTTTACATCATGATTAGGGTTAACCCTAACCCTGACCCATAACCTTTTGCCATCTTTGAGGTCTAAGAATCACCTCTCAGAATAATGTTAAGTGCATAAAATAAAATATAACAAGTATACTTGTATTGAAATACAGTTATTAAAATTTGTTTTAAAGAAGAAATTCACGGACCTCCACCTAAGAGGCCTGCTTTAGGACCAGGATAAGAATGAATAAGGAAAATGAGCAAGGGTTATTTAATGGTTAATGGAAATATCAGAAAACACTTCTTCATTACCTTGGAGCACAGGTTAATCTTGTTTTACATCATGATTAGGGTTCACTCTAACCCTGACCCATAACCACTCTATCTTTGCTCTATATGATCACAGTCAACTCTAAAACCTTCTTACAAATGTAAATTCTTCTAAGGATTGTTTCATTTTTTTCTTTGTATTCTCAGAACCTAATAAAGTGCTTTTATAAAAGATGTCTTATCATGTGGACAAAGTACCAACTAAATGGCAGAATCCCCCAGGGCATGGTGCTAGCCATTGTCTCTCCCCACCCTCCCAACCTCTTCCATCTTAATTTCATTAAGTCCCATGAGTTTATCACTTTTAGGTAGATGACTCCCAGTTTGATAGAATCAGCCCCTGTCTTTCTCCCCAGCTCTAGGCCTTCCCATCTATTTGCAATGACAAATACAGCTAACTGCTCCTTAGCCACTACAAACTCATCAAGACCCACCAGCTCTCAGTAGTTTCTTCCCTGTCCCCAACAAACCTTCCCACACTCACATTTCCCTATTTGGGTTGAGAGATGTGCCATCCTTCCTGGCAGTGAGGGTCACAATCTAAGTCTTTGAATCTTCAGACCCCAGAACTGTTCCTTGTAGTGGAGTGCTAGAGAAAGGCACCCTCGACCCAGAAGGCTTGGGTCTAAACCTCACTTTTGCCACTTATTTCCTCAACTGTATATGGAGAGATTTGGGCTAAATGACCTTGAAGGTCCCTTCCATCACTCAGTTGATGAATCTATGACTTAGCAAGCACTGAACAAATATATGTTGAATCGAATGAATTGAACGAACATCTAAACCATTCCCTGCATTCTCAACTTGACAGTGGGTTTTTTAGTCTTTTTTTTAAAGCCAATTGTGATAGTCTCACCAAACAAATGACCGAAGACAATCTCAACAAACTTACATAAGAAGAAAAGCCCTGAAGACAATACAAAAGTATTCATGGGAAGCAAATGTTTATTATTAATACCATCATATTAAATTTTGCTGTTGTTCAGTCACTGAAGTCATGTCCTATTCTTCATGATCCCATTTGTTGTAAAATTGGCAGATAACTAGAATGGTTTGTGATTCCTTCTCCAGCTCATTTTACAGATGATAAAATTGAGGCAAACAGGGTTAAGTGACTTGTCCAGGGTCACACAGCTAGAAACTGTCTAAAGTCAAATTTGAACTCAGATTAACTTCCAGCTAATGCCACCTTCACTTTGCCACCTAGCTGCCCATGGTACTAAAGAGACCTCAGTTCAATAGTTAAATAAGAAAAATGCCTAGGTTACTTTTGCCTTTTTAAGAGATTTTCTTTCTGGAATAAAAAAAAAAAAAAAAAAAAAAAACTTGAATCTTAATTTAATTAACACATGGAAAAGAGAAGAAACAAGCTGTTCTCTATTTAAAACAAACAAAAAAAAAAGGTTATCAGACTCTCTGTCTGTCCCTGCCTTTGGTGGATCCACCAGGTCCACATCACCTCACAATATTTCTAAGCATCATATTGCATCATAACATAGTTGAATGGCTCTGCCATTTCATCACTATCAGGAACTCCCAGATAAAGAAACACCCTCCACCAGTGCAGTGCAAACTACATTTTTTAATAGTTGTCCAAACCCATTATTTAGAGGTAAAGTGACTTGCTCAGAGTCACACAGCCAGTATGGATCAGGCAAGGGACTTGAACCTAGGCTTCCCTGATACTGGCTTTCTACCCACAACGCCACAACAAGTAACATTTATTAAGTATCTGTACCAATCACAAACATATGCCCTCAATCAATATTCTTCTTCTTCTTTTTTTTTTTTTTTTTTTTTTTTTTTTTTTTTTTTTTTTTTTGATGCTTCCATTTCCTTTGGATTATTTTTCTCCTAGAAACAAACAATTTTGAAAAAAAAAAAAAAAAACTTTTCGCATCAATCCATTCAGCTCTTGCTGTCCGTTCTTTGGTGGTCCAGTGAGCCAGAGACTGGCCTCCCCTCCTGGGCTGACCAAAAGGGAGCTCTGTTTGGAAATAAAAGCAACTTCCAACTACTCATATAAAGGATAATCTTAAGCTTTTTGAACAAGAAGCTCAGGAACAAGGAAAATAAGAATGGCTTTCAATAGATGCTGGCCCCCAGGTAGTATAATAGAAAGAATGTAGTCTTTGGTGTGAGGAAAGCCCTGGCTTTGCTTACATACAACATTCACATTACTGTTCTGGTCCTCAGTTTGTTTTTCTGTAAAGTGGGGCTATTCATATCTGGATGCCTGTCACAGCCTCCTATGAGGGTCAAGGGAGAAAAGGCATAAAAAGTGCTTTGCCAGCTGCCAAGTCCCAAAAGTCTTAGTGCAATTTTAAGCTTTAGTAGGTATTGAAGTTCACACTATTAAAGATTAAAACTGTATTAAGAATTTTATACAGGGGCAGCTAGGTGGTGCAGTGGATAGAGCACCAGCCCTGAATTCAGGAGGACCAGAGTTCAAATCTGGTCTCGGAGACTTAACACGTCCTAGCTGTGTGACCCTGGGCAAGTCACTTAACCCCAGCCTCAGGAGGGGAAAAAAATTATACAGTTTTAATCTTGTTCAAACTATTAAAACATAATTTAAAACCGTATTAAGAATTTTATGTCATCATCCTTATCACCGTTATTATTAAACTTGTGCCTGATCCTTTGCATGATCGCATTGGCTAGGCCAGGAGCAACGGGCAGCCAGTCACAAGGAGTGAATGTAAGGACTTTGCTGATATTGGCGCACTGGTGCTAATGGGGAAGCACTGAGTCCATATTTATTCATGGAAACAACTGAAGGCTTTATCATCTTCAGTTATTATCCATTCAACAGTTAAAGAGGCAATTGTGGCACCGTGGATCGGGATTGCATCTCAGAACTGGAATTCAGAAGAGAATTCAAATCCAGCTCCAGACACATCCTGATTCTGTTATCCCAGAGAAGTCATTTAACCATTCCGTGCTCCAGGAAACTAATTTGTGGCAAGAGGGCGAACCACACGTGGAGAAGGAGGTTTTTCATCTGGGAGTTCCCTGTATCAGCAAACTCGCAGGTCCAGTCCCTGCGCTAAATCCCTGTAATAGCACTAGTTGGGGAAGATGAGGGACAGCTGTGTCAGCAAAGCCAGGGAGGCTGGAGGGCCCAAGACTCTCCCAGTTCATGTGGTTTTGTTGTGCTGGTCATTGGCTACCGGGGGAACTTTGCTTTTCTTGTTGTTATTGTTGTTCTCTCCCTAAAAGGAGATTTTCCAAGTCAGCAAAGTCATCTGGGATTTGGGAGAATGATTCAAACCAGAAAGGCGTCATATTTACAAGCCACACACACCCTCCCAGCCCTTGACTGTCATTGGGAGGCCAGTTACACCCTTCAATAATCTTTCCCAGAAACCAAACGCTGCCCTGGGGTGAACAGCTAGAAATGAAGGCCATCTATAAGCCGCTGCCTCCCGTAGAGCCCCTCCCCTACCTCTTTGATGATCTGCACCCCCTTCGGATCCTTAATGTTGACAGCGATGCTCTGAAGAGAAAATGGAATGATCCATGAGGCAAACATGGAGAGCTTAGCCAAACCCTGACCCAGAATGAGTTCCATTTTATCTACAGCTTCCTCAGTGATCTAGTCTTCTCCTAGCAAGGGGAATCTCTTCATTAAAACCAATTTCATGAGAATTAGATTTTGTCAAGGGAGGTTTTTCTTATAGACTGGACCTTTGATTTCATTATTCTCAATAATCTTAAACTAGAATTAAAAAATTAACGTTCATTTGTCAATTCTATTTACATACGAAAAGTGATGGAGGCTGTACAAGCTTGAGCAAGTCCTTTTATCATTCAGTGCCTCCATTTTCAAATCTATAAAATAGAGAGGTTGGACTGGAAGATACCAGAGCCCTTGCACTTCTGAAGTCCTATGATTCTGTATAAAAATAATCCAAGTTGGCAGATTTCATTATCTTAAATGCATTCTTGGGGGGAAGTCAAATAAAGCCTCCCTTTGGCTTACCTTTTTATTTCGGTTAACACTGAGAAAATAAGTACTCTCTGATCCCACAAAAGGTGGCCCCCACGCTCGAGTGTCATCACCAGCTCCTAGAATTCAAAACAGTCTTCTCATGATCTTCAACATTTCACGTGGAAACACCTGAACACCCTTCCAGCCCAGAGGCCTTAAAGAATTCTTATTAGAGAGTTGGAACCCAGGGGAGCCCTTCCGCCCAGCTCTGGCTTCTCAAACTTCAATGCTTCAAGGAACTGGGATTTCATCAATGTAAGCCCTCCTTTCACTGATTTGCTTCCACCAAATCCAACAAGCATCAGTTAAGCACCTACAGTATTCCAGAACCTATGTTAGGCACTGACATACACCAGCAAAATCAAGAAATCTCTGTCCTCAGAGATCTTGCACAACTATGTATTGATGCTGTTCTAAGCCCTGGGAATATGAAGAAGGGAAAGGGAAAGGGAAAGGGAAAGGAAAGGGAAAGGGAAAGGGAAAGGGGAAAGGGAAAAGGGAAAAGGGAAAGGGAAGAGGAAAAGGGAAAGGGAAAAGGGAAAGGGAAAGGGGAAAGGGAAAAGGGAAAAGGGAAAGGGAAGAGGAAAAGGGAAAGGGAAAAGGGAAAGGGAAAGGGAAAGGGGAAAAGGGAAAGGGAAAGGGAAGGGGAAAGGGAAAAGGGAAAAGGGAAAGGGAAGAGGAAAAGGAAAAGGGAAAGGGAAAAGGGAAGGGGAAAAGGGAAAGGGAAAGGGAAGGGGGAAGGGAAAGGAAAGGAAATTAAAGAAAAGAAAGGGGGAAGAGAGGGAAGAAAGGAAGGAAAGTGGGAGGGAGGGAGGGAGGAGAGAAAATAGGGAAAATGGAAGAAGAGATACTGTTGAAAGATAAAAAAAGATCATGAACCGCATAAGTCAAGATTTTCCAGGGATTTTATTTTCAATTGACCATTGATTCAGAGCTGGAAGGGATCTTAAGAGATCCCTCACTTCACAGCGGAGGAAATTTCAAGGGACCTGTGGCAGGTCTCTCCAGCGGCAGTGTTGGCACATACTCTGACCCCAAGGCCAGGGCTGTGGGAGGGCTTCCTTAGATCTCACCCCCCTCAGCTTGCTGCCTACTATGAATCCTCTAATGTCTGAGGGGGTTAATTGTTTTTGAGGAAGATGCTCTTATGGATCATTTTCACAAAAATGGCACATTATACACATTAATAAATATTGATTAAATCCAAAATAAGAAAAAGAAAATCTGTGTGTTTAGAAAAGTAAAAGAAAGAGAGCAGGATTAGAAGCATCTCAGTTCTTTCGGAAAGGGCTGTTCATTTTCACCCATGCGTTCTGTGCAATGCACAGTGTTCCAGAGTGGTTCCTTCTCTCTCCTCTCTTACTTGGCTTACTCTTTCATTCTTCCTTTCTCCTCTCCTCTCCTCCTCTTTTCTTCTCTCCTCTCCTCATCTCCCCTCTTTTCTCCTCTTCTCTTCTTTCCCTCTCCCCATCTTCTTCCACTCTTGCTCTTCTTTTTCTTTTCTTTTTTGCATAATTACTTCCACCTCTCCCCTGCTTCTCCCAAGGGTTATAGGGCTCTTTCTAATACTCAAGCTCAGCCACCAAGGCCTGGTATATGATCTGGGCCGAAGGCTCAAACCCAGTCTGACTCTAAACCCATCTGCCCTCCGCTCTGGGCTTCATTCCCAGGTCCTTTGCGCAGAATTTGGTTTGAGGCTGGGCACTTCAAGCTGCATCCCAGCCCTGATCTTTGGCACTTCTAATGGGTGAGGGAAGTCAGAGCAGGTCTCCAAATCAAGAGAAAAAAGACAGGTCCTTTGTGTGTTTCCATTAGACCATGTGGTCTAATTGGACCAAAAAGTGTGGCGCAACCCCACAAAGAGCTGGTGTGTTCATTCATTCATTCATTGGTTAAAAACAAAGGGCCCCTTACCTGGTCGTTCCACCTTAATCACCTCAGCTCCAAGGTCTCCTAAGTTCATTGTGGCAAAAGGTCCTGCCAGGACTCTGCAATAATTAATATGGATGAATAAATCCATTGCCTTCCAGCAATAGGTCCACCTGCTATTTGTTCTCAAAACTGGCCACCCCAAACCAGACACACGGAGACAAACCTGGTCAGATCCAGAATTTTCACACCATCCAGGGGCTTCGTATTTTCTGTATCTAGAGAAAAAAAAAGACATTTCTTTTCTTGGGCTTCTAAATAATATTTCAAATTCTCTCCTCTGGAAATTAGAAGTGGAAGGCATGGGAAACAATTTTTGCTATTGTAATCTTCCTGGAAAAGAGGTCTGTTTGGGATTTAAAACCTAAAGTTTGTAAGACCTAGCTGAGGCCTAGAACCAATAGGTGAACAGGTCAGGTGACAGAAGCACAAACAATGGACCCATATGGGCCCCAAAGCCCTAAAAATGTTGATCTGAGGAGAGAACTGGGGAGAGCATCCAGTGACCTAATCCAAGGTGAAACCGAACTTCCAGGTGGAGGAAGAGAGGCCAAAGGGGCAGGTAAGCAGACATGCCCATCTAGGACCCTCTGGAAACCCTCTGCCCCACGACTCCAACAGGGCAAGCCAGGGCAAACAGGCCGGTTCTGGGTATCTGCCATTTAGAATCATGGGATGAAAAAGCTGCACACTGAATTCTGTGATAACAATGATCAAGCTCAGTTCCTAGAGAAGAGATGAAATCCACCTCCACTGAAAAGGTGGGGGGCTCTGGGTGTGGAGTGCGGCAAACACAGGTAATATTGCTAGTTGGTTTTACATAGATTTTTTTTCTTTAACTCTGTTAAGCTCTATGAGTAAGAAAAAGAGATGTGTATTCAGAAATGTATTTAAAATCAAACAATATAATATAAAATTATCAAAACATTTAATAACTGTTTTAAAATATTTTAAAATATTAATATTTAATAACTATTAATGAAAATAATATTTCTGTTAACTACATCTGAAGGAAAAATTGATTATTCAATTACTTTGAAATCCTTACGAACTTTGAGCAGTTCAATTGTTAAGCACAAAAAATGATCCCTCCCAACCACTTCCTAAAAGAAGGAGACCTACGTTTTTGGAAACGATAAAATGGGGATTGTTTTGGTTGACTATATCAAGATATATCGATATAAATTACTAAATATTTTGTATTCATAAATATGTTCCTGTGTGAATTTATGCTTTTGTAAATGTAGATGTGTGTATTGTGGTTCAGTCATATTCATCATCCCATGGACCATAATCCTTTCTATTCTCCACTAAGCCTGTCCAAATTCATGTTCCTTGTTTCCGTGATTCCATCCATCCCATTATCTGTTGTCCTCTTTTCCTTATCTTCAATATATGTATGTAGATATAACATATTTGGGGGCAGCTAGGGGGCGCAGTGGATAGAGCACCAGCCTTGAATTCAGGAGGACCCGAGTTCAAATTCTAGTCTCAGACACTTAACACTTCCTGGCTGTGTGACCCTGGGCAAGTCACTTAACCCCAGCCTCAAAAAAAAAAAAAAAAAAAAAAAAGTAATATAGTCATATTTTTACCTAAAGGCAGCTAGGTGGCACAGTGGATTAAGCATTGGGTTTGGATCAGGAAGAGTTCAAAACTAGTCTCAAACACTGTGTGTCCCTAGATAAATCACCTAACCTCAGTCTGCCTCAGTGTGCTCAATTATAAAATGAAAAGAATAGCAACTGCTTTGAAGACTTGTTTTGAGTAGTAAATGAGGCCATATTTATAAAAAGTGTTTAGCACCAGTACCTGGCACATAATAATTGGTCTTTAATAAATGCCTCTTCCCCCTTATCTGCTATAAAAGTTTTCTTTTTCTTTTTCATTGAGGGGGAAGTAGAAGAAAAAACATAAATGTTTGGCAATTGAAAAAAGTAAAATAAAAGTTATATTGAAAAGAAAGCAAAAAAGCAGCCCTATGGCCACCCACTCACATTCAAGGGATCACCTTCTATAAGTAGGAGATAAGTCTCGCAGCTCCTAGTTTTAGAGGCAGGGACCCAGGAGAGTGGCAGGGGGGCAGCAGGGTCTTAAAGAGAGAAAATGTGGTGTACATGGTCCCAAAGCTGGACCCCCAGGAGAGGGAAGAACAAAAGATGCAACCTTTGCCCTCCACTATGATTGTGAGTCATCTGGGCAGTGTAAGGCCAATGGGAAAGAGGATGGCCTCTCCAGGCACCCCCAACTTTGAGCAAGTCCCAGGGATAGTCCAGGGCACCTGGATGCTTGTAGAGATCTCCAGCAGTAAAACTGGGACTCGCCAAAATAGAGGTGTTGCCTACCCAGGATTCCAAAGGGGTTTTTTTCCAACTCAGTCCAATCCACAGGACGGTATCATAAGACTCCGTATTTGATGACAGAAAGGAGGACTCACTGAGGGCTGAAAAATCAATCTCTTGGCAACCTCAAGTCCATTTCCCTTCCAAGAGAAGTCCAGATCACAGGGGAATCCTATGAATATTGTTGACTTTAGAACGCTGGGGCAAGTGGGACTCACAAGGGAAAGGCTAGTGGAAATCCTTACTATATTTTATTTGAATTTGCTTATTACAAGGGCTCTGTGTTTCTTTCCATGTTTCCCCTCCATTGGATGGAAAAAAAAAAAAGGAAAGGAAAAAAGAGAAATACCTGATAGTTGTAAAAAATAATAATAATAATCAAGATTAAACACGCATTTAATTTAAATTTAAAATTTAAAAGATTCCTGTCCAGAATTCTCGAGGTTATGGAGAGCTCTGGAGAGATGTGCTCAACTTCCAAGAATCCCCATCAGGCAGAACTACAGGGATCTAGTTAAGTTTTCTCCTCCTTCCTTCCTAGACAGCCACGGGTGCCACACTGCACAGAGCATCCTGCCAGTCAGGCAGACTTATCTAGGTGAGTTTAAATCCTCAGACACTTTCTAGCCGTGTGATCCCGGGCAAGTCAATTTTGTGACTGTTTGCCTCTGTTTCCTCACCTGTAAAATAAGCTAGAGAAGAAATACTCCAGTATCTTTGTCAAGAGAACTCCAAATGGGATCCGATACGGCTGAAATAACTGAAGAACAACCAATTCATCTTTCATTACTAACATGAAGGTTACTAGGTTACATTCTTTTTACTTTAGTAGAATGTAAACTGCTTGAGAGAAAGGACTTGTATCTTCAGTACCTCACATACAGCAGGCATTTAATAAATGCTTGTTAGTTGGGGAAGTGTTGATGGGGCTGCTGAGCAGAAGATATGGGTCCAGGCCATATTCCCAGAATCCAGCTGCCAGGTTTCTCCCTCCCCTGCCTGCTCTGCACCCAGCCGCAGACCAGCCAAACCCTTTTTAGGTCAGCCTTCCTCTCCAAAGCTGAGTGTGAAAAACCAGTGTGGCCCTAAACCCGGATCCTAGTGGAGAACAACAAAATGAAAATAATGATAAATAACTATTTGAAAAAAAATTGTATTGAAAGAAATATTTGAATTTTTGATAATATTTTTATGAAGTGACTTTGTGTAATTTCTTTTAGCCTGTGTGAGGAGCTCTCATTGGATCCTAAATTTAAACTGAAGAAGCACCTTGGAATCACCTTGTATAAGTTCCTCACTTCATTGATGAGAAAAGTTGAAACTCAAAGATGACAAGGGACTTCAAGGTCACCTACTATATGGAGAAATGTCGGGATTTGAACCCACTTCCTTCTAGCTGCTGCTTCCATGAGAATATTCACCTCTCCAAATGAGCCCTTCCCAGAAGAAAAGTCTGACTTTTTTTCCAATTCAATCCAACCTACAGGAATAATGGGTTCTTTGAGATGTTTGTTTTTTAGAAAATGTATTTGGAAAGCTCTATTTTTAGTACTCTAATTCTGAGGCAGTTTAGAGGATGCTTTCAGGTCAGAGTAGAATATTATTTAGTCTCTGATGCATGTGGAATATGTCAAATATGGTATCAAGATTGATGCTATATCCAGCTGTTTTCTGATAGCTTAGAGTCATACGATATTTTCTCCCCGGGGCAGAGGGAGAGAAGACAGAGTAAGAGAGAGATGATGAAGAGACAGAGAGAGACAAAGGAGAGAGAGGGAGGGAAGCAGGAAGGGAAGGAGGGAAAGAGGAAGGAAGGAAGGAAGGAAGGAAGGAAGGAAGGAAGGAAGGAAGGAAGGAAGGAAGGAAGGAAGGAAGGAAGGAAGGAAGGAAGGAAGGAAGGAAGGAAGGAAGGAAGGAAGGAAGGAAGGAAGGAAGGAAGGAAGAAGGAAGGAAGAAGGAAAGAAGGAAGGAAGAAGGAAGGAAGGAAGGAAGGAAGGAAGGAAGGAAGGAAGGAAGGAAGGAAGGAAGGAAGGAAGGAAGGAAGGAAGGAAGGAAGGAAGGAAGGAAGGAAGGAAGGAAGGAGGAAGAGAGAGAGAGAGAGACAGAGAGACAGAGAGACAGAGAGAGAGACAGAGACAGAGAGAGAGACAGAGAGAGAGACTAACTTCACCCCCTTAGAGTTGTTCTAATAGCAGAGAGAAGGCAGTGGAACACCACGAATTTCTCTCCCAGCTGAGACTTCCTAAAGCACCCATTCAGAAGAAAGAAGGTTTCTGGAATGGGGTTCAAAGGTTGTTCTCATTCCAGTGACTGCAGAACTTCTGAAGAGAGATCACGAGGGCTGTGTAGCTACCCATGCAGAGGCATCTTGGCATTCCTACGGGCATTGCTGTGTCCATAAGAAGAATTTCCATTACCTTACCTGACACTGACATAGCACGTTAAAGACTTATAAAGTATTTTAAACCCCTTTAGCCATTTCATCCCTACCTAAGACTCCCATGATCCTTTGCATGCTCTGTATATCCACGTGCTAGGCCAAGTTGCCAAGAGGTCTGAGGTTTGGCTCACAGAGAAAACCACCTACGTAAACTAGGAAAAGGCAATTATTGCCTTAGGGACACAGGGTCCCAAATAGGAGATAAGTAAGTAAACATTAACTAAAAAGGGAAGCTGCCTTGCATTAGAAAGTGTGAAGGGGCCGAGGAAACAGGAAAGAAAACTAGCTGAGAGATTCAGGGAGAGATTAATATTCAATCAGGAGACAAAATACAAGGAGTGCCAAAGTGACTACTGGTAGGACAGGCTGACTCTTTAAAGCTTCCTCGGGATCCTCATCAGTGGGAGGGAATTTCCCACACACTTAACAAGGCCCAAGTAAGTTCTCCTTAGCTCAAGAAAGTTGTACATTTACATATGGAGGTAAAGCAGTCATGAGACTGGTTTATTATGGATAATATGTAAACATTTAGATGATGATTTGTTTCTGGGCTTAAGCCACACTACCTCCCTAGGCTGAAAGCTCTTCAAAAATAAATCTTTACACTTCTTTGTCGTCTCCCTGTGAAAAAAAATTATTATGGCTTTCATGTTAATCGATATGATATAGGTAATGAATATAGTGATAATTGTGATTTCTCAGAGCTTGGGAATGAGAAACTCACAATGCGGCTTAAAATTGTCAACCACTCTGACAATGGCTACATTCCTGTGCTGTACTGTAGCCTGTACAATAAGTGAAGTGAATCTGGAACTACAAAAAGCTGATCCTATCACAGAACCCTGGTTCTGTGCCCTGGGGAGGGGGTGGACATGACCCCCAAAGTTTGAAGACTTATATTGTCTTCCCTTCTTGGGCTTGTCATGGGAACCACTAAGACCCTGGGAGTGATGGTATTGTAAAACACCTTGGCCCTCCCTTCCCACTTATGATTCAAGGATAAAATCTCTACTTTACCTCCAGTGGGGAAGGTCTCTGGTCCAGGAGAACTCCCAGCTTGTAAACTGTATTCCTCACTCTGAAAGTGATCCATTACATTGAACTATAAAACCTGTCCCTAGGCTGTAGAGTTTACTTCCAAATAGGGACAAAGGCTTAGAGAAAAGTCATGGCAGCTGACGGAATTAGTTGTTCAAAACAAGCTATTGAGCTGCTCGACTGACAAACTGATAAAAAAAAATCACCCCAAAACAAGGAGCGGGTGAAAGGTAAGTGCAAGCAATGAGTGTGCATGCTTAATGAGTTAATTAACATCCACCCAAAGCGGGAGTTTCTGCCATTTTTGAACATGGGTTAGATGATGAGGAAGAGGAAACATATCAAAGGAGGAACATGCAATGGGAGGACCAAAAAATTTGTTAATTTCATCATTCCCAAACAATTGGGCTCACGAAAGAGGGACCTTGAGCTTCCGGACAGAAGATAAAAGTCTCATTCCAGGGTCTATAAAGGCAGATCTGCCCAGGGACTGCCCCTGGATGGATACCTATTTCTTGCAAGAACCTTAAATAAACACCATACACTCCTGAGTCTTTTTTATCTTTGAAGAATATTTATAACATAGATCCATTTCCTGTTTTGTGTGGTTCCAGCAATTCACAGTTTAGAATCTGATACAGCAAAATGGTTTATGCTTATATGTAAAGTTCTTGAATTGTGAGGGACTGGTCAATTGTAATCCTTCTCTGGGAGGAGATCTGTAAAATCGTTTCCTCTGGGCGCAGGTTTCTTGGGAGCTCTGAATCTCCTCCAGCTCTTGTCCTTCCTCAAATCAGACTGGTCTCCTTTCAGCCTGCCTGGAGTCAAAACTCTATCCCAGAGTCGATTCTCTCAGACCCAATGCTGCCCTTCTTTTATCCTCCCAGAGAATGGGCGTGTAAGAACTCAACGGGGCTTGGGGAAATACTTCCACCAATGAACTTGCTCCTCTTAGAATTCCTAAGGTGTAAACTCCCTTTAAAGGCCCGAACCAAAGGTCTGAGCCAGAGAACTGTCAAGTCAACCTGAGTTCTCACCTTGTAATTGTCCAGACAACCTGAGTTCTCACCTTGTCACTGTCCAGTCAACCTGAGTTCTCACCTTGTCACTGTCCAGACAACCTGAGTTCTCACCTTGTCACTGTCCAGTCAACCTGAGTTCTCACCTTGTCACTGTCCAGACAACCTGAGTTCTCACCTTGTCACTGTCCAGACAACCTGAGTTCTCACCTTGTCACTGTCCAGACAACCTGAGTTCTCACCTTGTCACTGTCCAGACAACCTGAGTTCTCACCTTGTCACTGTCCAGACAACCTGAGTTCTCACCTTGTCACTGTCCAGACAACCTGAGTTCTCACCTTGTCACTGTCCAGACAACCTGAGTTCTCACCTTGTCACTGTCCAGTCAACCTGAGTTCTCACCTTGTCACTGTCCAGACAACCTGAGTTCTCACCTTGTCACTGTCCAGACAGCCTGAGTTCTCACCTTGTAATTGTCCAGACAACCTGAGTTCTCACCTTGTCACTGTCCAGACAACCTGAGTTCTCACCTTGTCACTGTCCAGTCAACCTGAGTTCTCACCTTGTCACTGTCCAGACAACCTGAGTTCTCACCTTGTCACTGTCCAGACAGCCTGAGTTCTCACCTTGTAATTGTCCAGACAACCTGAGTTCTCACCTTGTCACTGTCCAGACAACCTGAGTTCTCACCTTGTATTCCTAACACTTTTATATATATATATATATATATATATATATATATACCCAAAACTTTGTGTACATCTACACACACACTCACACACACACACATATACACACACGCACTTACTTAATAATAACAATTTGTCAACAAATCATCTGAGGAAACAAATGCTCATCCAGGTTTCTGGCATCTTCTCTGCCTTTAAGCACTGAAAGGAGAGTGGCCACCCAGGCTCATAGAGTCAGTTTTTCAGGGTCTGGACTTGGACCCAGGTTCTCCTGACTCCAAGGTGAACTTTTTAGAGATACACTACTCCACATCCCCTTCTCAGATTCTTTTATTGGTTATATCACAAAACACTAACTAACGTATTAATTTTATTAATTTAATAAAGTAATAATTCCAGCCTATCAAGCAAACCGCCTGGGGCAAACTTATCATTCAAAGGTATACCTAATTGAAAGAGATCACGTTTTCCCTGGAGTATCTGAAAATTAAGAAAATAGAAATAAAGTAGGTGCCTAGTGATGATGGAATAGCTAGACAAAATAATTGTATCCTAAGAGATGACAATGAATATGAGAAATTTATACCCACCAAAAAGTAAAGGAAAATACTAATAACAGCATTAGAATTCATATCAGTCCTCTGTGTCAGTTTTACCTCCAGAGACTGAGTATGAAGCACATCTCCTTTCCCTCAGGGGACTATTGGATCTGGCTAACGGATCCCTTTGCTCTGGATAACTGGACTTCTTGGATGAGACAGGGTGAAATGACATTGATATGCAAAAAACTCCTCTGACTAGAATAGAAAGTTTCTGGAAAACTATTGGCTTGATTTTTACCACAGAGTTGAACCTTCAAGAAACTTCCTGGGAGTTTATCTATATCCAGATCAAAATCCCATCCTTTGAATATAAGCTCCTTAAGGATAGAGATGTCCATGTGAGATTACTGAAGTCCCAAACGAAGGACCTCTCCCACAGCTGGCATGTAATAATTTGTTGAACTGGATTTCTGAAGGGGAACATTCAAGCTCAATCAGTGAACAAGCACATTGTAAGTGCTTACTCTGAATATGTGTGAGTGTGAGTATATGTGTGTGTTAAGTGTGTGTGTGAGAGTGTATTGTGAGTATGTGTAAGAGTGTGTGTGAGAGTGTATTGTGAGTATGTGTAAAGGTGTGTGTGAGAGTGTATTGTATGTGTAAGGGTGTGTGTGAGAGTGTATTGTGAGTATGTGTAAGGGTGTGTGTGAGAGTGTATTGTGAGTATGTGTAAGAGTGTGTGTGAGAGTGTATTGTGAGTATGTGTAAGGGTGTGTGTGAGAGTGTATTGTGAGTATGTGTAAGGGGGTGTGTGAGAGTATTGTATGTGTAAGGGTGTGTGTGAGAGTGTATTGTGAGTATGTGTAAAGGTGTATGTGAGAGTGTATTGTATGTGTAAGGGTATGTGTGAGAGTGTATTGTATGTGTAAGGGGGTGTGTGAGAGTATATTGTGAGTATGTGTAAGGGTGTGTGTGAGAGTGTATTGTGAGTATGTGTAAAGGTGTGTGTGAGAGTGTATTGTGAGTATGTGTAAAGGTGTGTGTGAGAGTGTATTGTGAGTATGTGTAAGGGGGTGTGTGAGAGTATTGTATGTGTAAGGGTGTGTGTGAGAGTGTATTGTGAGTATGTGTAAAGGTGTGTGTGAGAGTGTATTGTATGTGTAAGGGTGTGTGTGAGCGTGTATTGTGAGTATGTGTAAGGGTGTGTGTGAGAGTGTATTGTGAGTATGTGTAAGGGTGTGTGTGAGAGTGTATTGTGAGTATGTGTAAGGGTGTGTGTGAGAGTGTATTGTGAGTATGTGTA
The DNA here is from genome assembly GCF_048593235.1 of Sminthopsis crassicaudata. Lineage (NCBI taxonomy): Eukaryota > Metazoa > Chordata > Mammalia > Dasyuromorphia > Dasyuridae > Sminthopsis > Sminthopsis crassicaudata. The sequence goes on along the minus strand of NC_133617.1, from coordinate 750,648,134 downwards.
AGGGTGTGTGTGAGAGTGTATTGTGAGTATGTGTAAGGGTGTGTGTGAGAGTGTATTGTGAGTATGTGTAAGGGTGTGTGTGAGAGTGTATTGTGAGTATGTGTAAGGGTGTGTGTGAGAGTGTATTGTGAGTATGTGTAAGGGGGTGTGTGAGAGTGTATTGTGAGTATGTGTAAGGGTGTGTGTGAGAGTGTATTGTGAGTATGTGTAAGGGGGTGTGTGAGCGTGTATTGTGAGTATGTGTAAGGGTGTGTGTGAGCGTGTATTGTGAGTATGTGTAAGGGTGTGTGTGAGCGTGTGTGTGTGTGTGTGTGTGTGTGTGTGAATGTGTGTATTTAACTAAGCTAAGCACCCCAGATGCAAAGAATGATTAAATACTGTTCCTGTCCTCAAAGAACTGACGTTCTAATGACAACATGGAAACAATGATGGACCTATGTGCAACTGCAGAATAAATTGGAAGTGACCTCAGAGCAGAAGTTAGCATTAAGGGCATTCAGGAAAAGCTTCTTGCAGAAATCATGATCTTAGCTAAGACCAGAGAGATCAGGGAAGTCAAAAGATGAGGAGGGGGGCTAGGTGGTGCAGTGGATAGAGCACCAGCCCTGAAGTCAGGAGGTCCCGAGTTCAAATTTGACCTCAAGGCATATCACTTCCTGGCTATGTGACCTGGGCAAGTCACTTGACCCCAGTTGCCTCAGGGGGAAAAAAAGATGACAAGGCAAGAGAGGAGTGTAGACATGAGCGACAGTCAAGGAAAATGCCCAGTTCTGAAATGGAACAACAAGGAGGTTAATCTCACTCACTCAGGAGAGGGAAGAGCAAAGAGTAAGAAGTCTAAAAAGATAAGAAACAACTAAGTGACGAAGGGCTTTAATAGCTAAATGAGAAGTTTCTATTTGATCCGAGAGGTAACAGGGAGCCACTAGAGTCTAATGAACAGGAAGGTGACATGGTCAGACCTGACCTGTCCAAGCACTTAATAACTGGACTCTAGAAAGGTCATTTTGATAAGTGAGTGGAAGACCGACTTGAGAAGAGACTCGAGGCATGGAGACTAACCTACAGATAAGAAGGATTTGTTTCCAACACCCACTTTCATTCACATACACTCACAAATGCACACATGCACACATATGTATACACAGCCACAGCGATACATACATGCAAACATACCCAGCACAATGCACACATGTGCATGTGCAAACATGCACATGGAATAATGCATCACAGAGCATAGGTGTACACTGCACCTATGGCACATTGCATGTACATACATGCACACACGTGTGCACTCATGCACAAAATTAATTTGCTATAGAAATATACGAGACTCAAAAAAAAAATTGGGATAATGAAGGTTGAGAGAATGAAAACAGAAAAAAGGGTCTCAAACCAAACTTTAGGAGCCTTAAAAAGGAAGAAGGACATTAAAAAGAAAAGAAGAAAAAGACCTAGAATGGAAGTGAGAAAGGAAATAAAAAGGGAATAATGGAATATAAAGCAAATATGAACATAACAGAATATTGTACATAAGGCAGACCAAAAGAGACGCTATCAAAGAATCCTGGGGGATGCTAACTGACGCAGAGGGGAGCAAACAGAACCAGAACAATTTAGAAACACCACTCTTGGGGATCCACCAACCATATCTCCAGAGTACCTTTAATGAAGTCGGTTAACCATCTATTGAGCAGACAGACTCAGGGTGCAGAAAGAGACGTATACTTTTGGACATGGCCACTGTGGGATCAGTTTTGTTTCACTTGCTTTTCTGTCATGATTTCCTTTCTTCTCAGTTTTCAGTTGGAATGGAGGAGTTGGGGATGAAGAGAGAGGGGGAAGACCAAGAAAGAGTGGGGGAGAATTGAAGGGGAGAGAATCAAAGAGTAGGGAAAGGGAAAAAGAGAGAGAAAGGGAAGGGAAAAGAGTGGGAAAGAATGGGAGAGGGAGATTTAAAAAGGGAAACTTTTTTTAAATGAACAGAAAAGAACAGAAAACAAGTTCAAAAGGAAGCAAAGACATGGAAGACAATTTTGAAAGTAGCATGTATACTTTTATCATACACCTTATTAAAGGCAAGCAGTATGAAAGTAGATGTCCAATTCATATGCAGTCTTTGTATGTTCTGATGTGTTCATGGAAATGACTGGAGGGGGGAGTTTTGAATTTGAAAACTTAAGAAGTGACTACTCCCTTCCCCTCCCCCCAATCTGAAAAACTTGGAGCTGAGCCTGGAACCCTTGCTACACCGGCAGACTTGGCTGATGGGTTGGTTAACTTTGCTGAGATATTTTTCCCTTGTTAATCCCTCATTATAGAGGTTTGTTCTGGATAGTAGGGAAGGGATATGTTGGGAGATGAAATGAAACAAACAATACTTTTTTTAAAAAGTTTAAGGGGGGCAGCTAGGTGGCGCAGTGGGCAGAGCACCAGCCCTGAATTCAGGAGGACCCGAGTTCAAATCTGGTCTCAGACACTTAACACTTCCTAGCTGTGTGACCCTGGGCAAGTCACTTGACCCCAGCCTAAAAAAAAAAAAAAAAAGTTTGACAAAAAGGCATGGTATAATAATCATAAAGGGGGGCACATATTTCTATACTGTGCTCATTTTCCCTTCCTTTGCCCAGTTCTGATGAAATCAGTTATTCACAATTATGCACTCAGCAGGGAAATAGGAGCTGAGTGACTCAGTGGAGACGGTGCTCTGGACTGAAGGCAAGAAAGCCCAAGTTCAAACCTTGCCTCAGATTTTAAGTATCTGTCACTTCGCCTCTGTTTGCCTCAGGTTCCTCGTATATTAAAAAAAGGATAATGATAGCACCAATCTCCCAGGGTTGTTGTAAAGATGGAATAAAGTACTTACTTAAGCACAGTGCTTAGAATCTAGTAAGTGCTTTATTTAGCTGGTTATTACTATGACTGCTGTTGTTCTTCCCATTTATTATAGTCAAAGTAGTTTGCTTTCCTTTAGCTGCTTATTTCAGCCTTCTTTCAGTTCATGTAGGTCTCCCTATGGGCTTCTGGGAGAGCTCTGGGAGGAGATGGGCCAGCCAGCCAAAAAATTTGCTGCTGCCCCCTAACGGTGAGATCTTGTCCTCAGAACTTCCTGTGTTTTCTTCTCTTATTAGAGGGTGAGATCTGAGAGCAGGGACTAGCTTGCTTTTCTACTTGTGTTCTCCATGCTCATTAGTACAATGTTTTGCATACAGTAAGTACTTAATAAATGTTTTTTTTTCATTCACTCACCCAGCTCTTATAACACAGTAATATTCCAATTTATTTACATCTCATAATTTATCTAGTCTCTGTTTATTGAGCATCTTCCATGTTTCCATTTCCTCACTATCACAAAAAGTTCTGTAAAAGTGTTTTGTTGAGGGGAAGGGGCAGGGAGTCTGCCTTGGGTCTCCTTGATCAGTTGCTTAGTAAGCAATGTCAGGTTCTCAGGAATGAAATTCTGAGGTCATAAAGGGAAATAAGGGAGATCTTAGTAGACTGCAAATTAAACCTGGAACAGTCAAGTGATGTGGAAGCCTCTGGCTTAATCTGGGAGTGCATGAACAAAGATAGTTTCCAGGTGGCTGGCACTTTGCCCAGGTCAAACCCCATCTAGAGCAATGGGTTCAGTTCTGGGAGCCACAGATTAGGAAGGATATTGAGAATGAGCAGGAGAAGCAGGACGGAAAAGGACAGGGGCATCTGAATATCAGCTGAAGCAACTTGGACTGTTCAGTCCAGCAAGACTCGGAGCTTTGATTGCTCTCTGTTAGCATTCAAAGGGCTGTCATGTGGAAGGGAACATGAAGAATTACTTTTAAAGGTACATTCTCTCCATCTCCTGGCACAAATGCAGCCTGGGAATTTCTAGGGACGTTGGGTGGGTACATAAAAGAAAGCTGGCCTGAAGGAGCCTCGGTCAACCACAAGGCTGGTCACTTCTCCGATACATTTCATACCCACTCTGCCACAAATGTGACAAAAGCAGCCACTAGTCTGGGAAAGCTCCAGATTGTGGCTCCCGGACTTCGGCTCTGCGGTTCTGTCTACAAATTGGGACAGTGGGTGTTTCTGGGGAGCTCAGCAACCCCAGGGGCACCGCTTAGGGATATGTGGCAGCCAAGAAACAAATGTAAAAGAAATATAATTGGTTTTCTATTTTCTCCTGCATTATAGTATGTCATTTATTCCAGCACAATGGACAGAGGAAACAAGTTTGGGCTTTATCAACTGTTCTAAGAGTTGGATTGATAAACCAAGGATGGGGGGAGGGAAGGAGACAGATCATAAATTAGGGTACTCCAAGAAAGATTTCATCTAATAGGTTTAAACACTCGTTCAAATAACAATTCTTGCTTGCAGTTTGGCTTTTATTTAGCGGGTAAAACTTAAGTCTGTTACAAGTTTTATAAAGTTCTATTTACATTTTTTTCTTTCTTTTTTTTAAATAAAACTTATAATTTACAAAACATATCTATGGGTAATTTTTCAAAATTTTGCAAAACCTTCCTCCCCATCTCCTCCCCAGATGGCAGGTAATCCAATACATGTTAAACATGCTAAAATATGTTCAATCCAATATATGTATACCTAAGAAAAATCAGCTCCAGAAAAAACAACTGAGATAGAAAACAAAATGGAAGCGTGAAAATTACACAGAACTTTTCTTGCCTCCTGTCTAACAAAAGTCTAGAATGATGAACACCTCCATAGAGTTTGAGTAAATCCAGTACAACACAACAAACACTTATTAAATACCTACTATTTGCATGGAAACATAAAGGTGAAATAAAAAGGCCCCATGGCTTCTCTCAATGAGCTCACAGTTCAATAGAATCCTGACTCACTGATGACATCAACAATGTGCTAAAACCTGGAGTCAGGGAGACCCTGAATAAAACTGCTTAGTCTCAGTTTCCTCATTTGAAAAAAGAGGATAATAGAAAGCTGACATTTAGATACCTTAAAGGTGGTTTGCAAAGCACTTTATACATTTTATCTCACTTGACCCTCAGAATGACACGGTAAGCTGGCTTCTATCACTGTCCCCATTTTAGACAGGAGGAAGTAGACAGAAATTAAGGGACTTGCCCAGCCCAGGGTCACAGAGCCAGTAAATGTCAGCTTTTAATGGAGTTTTCCTGGCTCCTCCGGTGCGCCACCTAGCTGTGGCCAAATGCACGCAGGTAGGTTAGAGGCTAAACTTGATTAAACACAAGATGAGGAACTTAAATGTTCCTAAATCCTCATCTCCTTTTCTAAGCAAGCAAGCTGAGGCCAGTGGAGGAAAAGAGACTGGCCAAATGTCACTCGGGCAGTTAGGGGCAGGCTGGGATCTGATCCCCCAGGGCTCTGACTCCAAGCACCTCAGATGGCCTTCCCACAAAGGCAGGCAGGAAAAGGTCATACTCTCGTTGAGATTTTCTTGGGGTCTCTGGGAGCATCCTTCCTTTCAGTTCACCACATGAGTAGCCAGGGGTTAAAGTCCAAATCCTTTATTTTCTCCTTCCAAGTCTTGTCTCCTTTCCTGGGGCCCGGTTAGCTTTCTTAGAGGCCTGTCTCTCTCCTTGGTTCTGAGAGCTTGAGCTCCCGCCTGCCTTCTCTGCTTCTGAATCCTGGCTGAGGCTCCGAGAGCTTCTAGGGCGCTTGTCCTCCTGGCCCTGAGAGCTGCCAGCTTGTATGCCCCGCACTGAGTGCACACCAATCAGGACCTATCATCTGTTGTAGGATGAACTCAAAGCTAAACTAGGTTTAACCACAGTCTCCTCAATTCCACTCAGTGCCTTGTCTCAAGTTCTGGCCCGTGATGTCTCCTTGTAGGGTCGGATCAGCCACACTGAACCGCGCTCAATGAGCTAACGGTCCTCTCTATCCATTCCACTGACTTAGCGCCTTGTGAGAATGCTTTGTTTCAAGTCCAGAGTTCTGGGCCAGAACAGGAAAATGGGATTTCAGGACCCAGGACTGATTAACATTCAAGCCTTTGACGCAGGGCAAGCAAGGAAAGTTCCATGTAAAATTAGTAATCAAATGCTCAGCAAGAAAAAAGCTCAGGCAGGATCCCCTAGAGGAAGCTTCCAGTAAAAGGATGAGCCAAGGAGCAAAGGGGAAAGTCCAAAGTTCACCAAAATAAGCCAGGATTTCACCCAATCTCCAGTCTGTTCTTTACAGAAAAAAACAAACCTAAAGGGAAACAGTTCTGCCTGGGTTTAGGAAGAGGAGGGGGTTTTATGAGAAGAGGGGAAGGGGAAGGGGGGAGGGGGGAGGGAAATTCTATCTAGCAAAGAACAGAAGCACGTGGTAAAGAGTTTCCAGTTTGGGGGCAGCTAGGGGGCGCAGTGGATAGAGCACCGGGCCTGAATTCAGGAGGAGCTGAGTTCAAATCTGGCCTCAGACACTTAACACTTCCTGGCTGTGTGACCCTGGCTGTGTGGCAACTCACAGTAAAGGAGCCTCTGCAGCTGGTGCAGAGGCGGCCGCCGGACCCGCCCTCCGCCTCAGTTTCCCTGACTGTAAAATGGGGCTGATAGCGGCGCTTCTCTCTTACGGTGGTTGTGAGGATCGGACGAGAGCACCTTTGGGAGAGAAATGGTCATTTCTCTCCTGTATTTAATAACGATTGTTTTAGGACCGAGGTTTTCCCCCTTTACTATTTCCTCATCCAGAAATACAAACTCGAAGCTCTTTTTCTTTTTTTTTTCCCCTGAGGTTGGGCGACTTCGGTCTGAGGGGGAGGGGTCTTGGATGTCCCCGGACCAACTTCCTTCTTTCCTAAAGCTACCGAGGGGGCCTGGGGGTGCAGGAGCTCGGGGCCCCAGCGGTCAGCGCCCGGCTCCTTCTCCGGTGCGGGGGGGCCCCCCCCTGGATTGCATTAGATAGGAGAGGTGGGGGGGAGGGCACGGGTGCTGCCCCCCACAGGCCCGACGGGGGGGGGTCTGGAAAAAACCGACTACCTGGGCGCGGGCAGCCGCTGCGGAACCGCCTCGTGTCTGTCCGGGGACCGATCCGCCAGGCGCCGCTCCTCCGCCAGCAGCGCCGAGACGCGAGCCCCACCGCGAGCATCTCGAGCCGCGGTCCGACGGGACTGGGACCGGAGCCGAGTCCTTGGGAGTCTGGCCTCCTCCCGGGGCGGCTGAGGGGGCGGGCACGGGGAGCGCGTGCAGGGGGTCCCGAAGATCAGGCGGATCAGGGGGGCGCTGCAGAGGGTCCCGAAGATCAGGCGGACGGGGGGAGGGGACGCTCCGCTGCAGGGGGTCCCGAAGATCAGGCCGACGGGGGGGGGCGCTGCAGGGGGTCCCGAAGATCAGACGGGCACAGGGAGCTCGGGCAGGGGCTGTCGGGAGCCCCCAAAAGCAGAGAAACTCAGGGAAGGTCGGGCAAGGGCTGACCCGAGCCCAGTTCGCGGCAATCGGGCTGGAGAGTTGGGACAGGTGAGCTCCAGAGATCCAGATTGAGAACTAGGACTCGGCAGCCCAGGTGCAGGACCGCTAGGAGAAGTACGCCAGCAGCCAGGACCAGAGGGGGCGGGGCCAGCACAGAGCCCCGCCCTGCCACGCCCCTCCTCCCGCCCCCGCCCCTGCTCCCTCCCCCTCCCGGCGCACTCCGGACCCGGAACGTTGGGCGCCCGGAACCTTGGTGCAGCAGCAGCAGCAGCGCCGCGGTGGCGGCGGCCGCAGGGAGGCCTCAGAGCGCAGGCGCGGCGCGGCGCGCGTAGCCTCAGTCTCGGCCTCGCAGTCGCGCTCGGCCGGCGGTCCAGTTCTACCCGCACCGACTCGCCGCCTCCGCGCCCGCATGCACCGACCCAGCTTCCGCCCGCCCACGCCGCCCTTCGCGGGACCTGGCCCGGGCTCGTGGGGAGGCGGCGGCGGCGGCTTCCGGAGCCCCTCGGGCCCGCTCCCGCCTTCCCCCCGGGACGGCTATGGGAGCCCGCACCAGACGCCGCCCTTCGGGCCCCGAGCCCGGCCCCGCGCGCCCCCCTCCGGCTCTCCGGCCTCTGGCCCCGGCTACTCGGGCCCTCCGGCCGGCTTCTCCCCTGGCCAGCCGCCCAGGCTGCTGCAGGTACGTGCGGGGGCCGCTCGGAGCCGCGGGCTCCTCTTCGGGGGGGAGGAGTGGGGGAGGAGAGAGGCAGGCGAGAAAGCCCGCCGGGCCCAGGCCCTAGGCTCCTGCACTCGGAGGGCTTCCCTTGTCTCCAGTCGCCCTAAGTGTCCCCCAGGCTTCCCCGGCTGTCGCCCTGGGAGCCCGTACCCCGTTCGGTCCCTAAAGGACGTGGCTTTTATAAAGCCGCCCCTCCCCCAGCTGAGACTTCGAGGTGGGAGCGTTAGGAAGAAGGTGAGTGCCTGGGGCGCTTCCGAGCGAAAGCGTTAGATGAACTTAAATGTATGTCGAATAATTAGGCAGAAGGCGGGGTCCTTACCGCCCGCGTAGTGCTGAGGAGGAAAAGGAAGCGGGAGTGGAGGACGCCTGCCGTTTCTAGCGTCTCCCGATCTCTCGAAGAAGATCGGGGGTTCCTGGCCGCCCCCCCCCCCCGGGGGCGGAGGTGGGTCGGGAGCGGGGGCCGGGCCGCCCACGGCCCCGAAGATCCCGGTCTCCTAAGTGCAGAGGGTGCCCGTCTCCCACGCGAACGCGCTCGCAGGAAAACTAACCGTTTAAACACTTTTTCCTGGACGGACCCAAAGCCATCCCGCACGGTCCGTGTCTGATGGCCTCCGGCGCAGCGCGGTGTTGCGTAGGCCCGGCCGAGGCGGTGTACGGGTTTCAGGTGTTTGTGGGCCCCAGCCGCGCTGCGATTGGAGCCGCCGAACGGCACTTGTTTCTCTGTAGTACCGGGAACATTGGGCGCTTTCCGGAGGCGGAGCAGGTTTGCTGTCACGGGCATTGAGAGCTTCGTGGTCAGTCCTTCAGCCTGGACTTTGTAAATTGAGAAGAGATTTCTCCACCTTTCTAATATTCCTTTTCCTCCCATTTCCAAACACAAATCAGTCTTTTGTACAAAGGACAAGGAGAGAAGGATGAACTGGAAGCAGACGCCTATTGGGGCTACTCCGAACTTGGCCGGAAACTCGAGCGAGTTGGGCCGAGGAGGCTGCCCCGTTCTCCCGCAGCTCGGAGTCCTGACTCTGGGCGGGCCTGGGAGGCTGCCGCCTTTACATTTGGGTCCAAGAGAAGGGCAGTCTCATAAATGCACTGAAAATAACGGTTTTTCAAGTTTTAATTAAGCTTCTGGTTTCTTCTGCAGTAAAATTCATTGTCAAAAACAGTTGTTTCCTGCCCCTAGGCTGTGTAGGGGAAAGATTTGACCAAATAATTCAGATGGAGTAGTATGGAAAAACAGGACTTTAACATATTAACAGGTGACGGTTTTATCAAAGCACTAAATAAGACTTTGAGTTACTGTTCTTGAAGCACGTAAAAGTGAACTCTCTCCGGATTGAACCACATCCGTTTTTACTGGTTATTTTTGTCACTGCCTTCCTTTTTTAAGGTAGCAGTTTTTGTTCAAACCCAGAGACTTAGCTTCAAGTGTTTTATAACTAAATTTGCTTTTCTGTAGAAAACGGCACTAAGTCTGTTCTATTTTGCCATTGTGACTTCACTTGACTTGCGTGATGAGTCATGACTATGCACATACTTAAGGTCACTATCTCCTGGAGAGATGGCCTCTTGTATTGTGTTTTATGAATTGTTGGGATTCTATTTGTAGTCTTTCTCCACATTTGTCTGTCCAGGCGTAAGTGTCCCCAAACACATTTTCTTACAAGGCTATAGTTTTAGTTCTTAGAAGGGCACTGAAATAGCTCCTGTGGTTTTCCTTATATTCAGGTGGCACAAACAAATGAAATCCAAGTGTTTTGTACAGTACATTGAGGATTATAACGAGATAATGGTGGGAAGGTTCATGAATCCAAACCCTTGGATCACTGGTCCAGACGGCTCTTCTCTAAGATCTAATCATACTAGTACATTTAGAAATAGAGCAGTTAATTTAACCGCACTTACAACTCGATTATAAAAGGGAAAAAGGCAAAGTGGAAATGCTTTCATGTGCTCTGTGAGTCTTCTCATTTAAGGGCTTCCTCCCAAAAGAATAAAAACCCTAATCCATGTACACACGGTGATAGCAGTTCTCAGTTTGCTCTCTGTAAAAAGTTTTTCAAGATGTCTTGTGTTTACAGTGCTGTATAAATTTATTCTCTTGGTTCTGCTTACCTCATTAGACATCAGTTGGTGCAGTTCAGCTTTCTCTGAAGCCAGCCCCTCCCTTTTTTATCAGCTTTGCCAACCTCATAGATTGGAGGTGGTACCTCAGAGCCATTTAAATTTGCAGTTGGGGCAGCTAGGCACAGTGGAGTCAGTTCAAAGCCTGGAGTTAGGAAGACCTGAGCTCAAAATTGCTCTCAAAAGCTTTCTAGCTGTGTAAGCCTAGCAAGTCCCTTCACCTCTGTCTCATCTATAAAATGAGGGTGCTCATAGTACCTCCCTCCCAGGGTTGCTGAGATGATCAAATGAGATCCTTGTGAAGTACTACACATGGTGCCCAGCACACAGTTAAGAGCTATTGAATTGTTAGCTCTTGTCATCGTTAGCTGTTGCTTTATTTAAAAACCATTTTTTAAATGACCATTATGAGCATTTCCCTTCCTGTGTGTATACATACATATATAGTATGTGTATATGTATGTATATATGTTTGTATGTACACACACACACACACACTTTGGAGGCCAGAAGTAGTAAAGGTGTTTACATAATAAGCCTCTTCTGAAGGCCATGTGGATATAGAATGTAAAAGTATCTCCAAATGAAGTGAGGTTTGGGATTTTTAAAACCTTATGGATGCTTCTTAGATTGTTTTAAGGCTGGCTGTAATACAGTACTGAGAAAGCCATCAGCGCACCAGGAGCTCTTGATGTACTTTTTTTTTTTTTTTTTTTTTTAAAGATATCTTTTTATTTACAAGATATATGCACGGGCAATTTCTTTATATACTTTTTTTTTAATTTTATAATTATAACATTTTTTAACACTACATTTGTATAGGTAATTTTTTACAACATTATCTCTTGTACTCCTTTCTGTTTCCAATTTTTCCCCTCTTCCCTCCACCCCCTCCCCTGGATGGCAGGCATTCCCATACATATTAAATATCTTATAGTATATCCTAGGTACAATATATATGTGCAGAACCGAATTGTGTTGTTGTTAAGGAAGACTTGGATTCGGAAGGTAAAAGTAACCTGGGGAGAAAAACAAAAAAATGCTCACAGTTTACACTCATTTCCCAGTGTTCCTCCTCTGGGTGCAGCTGATTCTGTCCATCATTGTTGATATACTCTTAATACTGTTCCCTTTTGGGTGGTTATACTTTTCTGCTTAGTCTTCATTTACATATACTAAGTTAGGTTTTACTATTCTTTCAAGGCACTTTTTTGATTTTTTTTTTTTTTTTTTTTTTTTTGTTAAGTGGTTATCATTTGGAACTTTGTAATTTGGGGGGGGGGGACTAACTAAAAACAAAGGACCTAAACCCTCTGACTTAAGAGGACTTTGTTTTTAGGTATTTAATGTCATTGAGTTGATTTGTTAAAAAAAAAAAAAAGGGTGGAGAATGGATATTAAGTGAAGAGGAAGAAGTAAAAAAGGGATAAGAAAAGACATCCATATTATTCCAGCCCTTCTTTTAAGCAACTGGTTTGATTATTATATCAGGTTAATTTGAACAACTGGACAGAGTTAAAGGAAGTTAATTGTCTCCATCTAAACAACTGGACAGAGTTAAAGGAAGTTAATTGCCTCCATCTAAATTAGTCCTGGTTATCTTGAGTCTAGCTTCATCGCAAACTTCAGATCACTGGAGTACCTAGTATTTCCAAAGTGTTTTTATCAGAAATTTATGAAAATGCACTTCATTTTTGCCTTTGACACACTTTTTTTCTCCCATCCCAATAAAATTAAAGTGTGTATCCTCACTTGATTCAAGCAGCATTGCAGACATCCCAGGAAACGTTTATTGGATTTGTCTGATGTACTGTCCCTGTTCTGACTTGGTGTTTAGGGAAGGCCAGTAAAGTGATGGAGAGTTTAAGAACCACTGTTGAACAACAAAAAAAGCCCTATTTTTTTTCCTATGGTGTATGTTTATCTAAAAGAAGAAATCATGAGAATCCTAAATTTGGGGATAACGTCTAGAAACAAGGTTTCCAGTCCTGAGTCAAGTTATGGGCACAGTGGCTCATGGAAGGATGATCCCTCCAGGCCCTTACAGTTTTGCCTGAGGCCCTGTGTAATACTGAGTGGTTATTTTTGATGATATCTACATTTACCAGGCACCAAGATGAACATTTAAAATTGTGGCCAACATACTGTTATTTTTTTCCACAGGCAAAAGCTCCCTGGTTTGTTTATTTAACAATGGAATGGTAACCCTCAATCTCTTTTGCTTAAGTAGTATATGAACAGGAAGGTTTGAGGAACGTGGCTGTAGATCCTAACCATTTTTATTAGTATACTTATTAGTATATTAGTATACTTGACTGATATGTAGTGTAATATGTAGATTGATTAAGGTTTTAATTTCTGGAAAAGTCTCAAGAAGAAGCTACATTTCCATTTTTCTCTTTAAAAAATTATTTACACTTTAAGTTACTTTGCTGAATATTTCCTTATTTGATGATTTTTCTCCAAAGGGTTCACCCAGGACATCTACACCATTTGGTTCAGCGCGGGGCAAAGAGAAAAGAATATCTAATGATGTGGAAAACTATTTCAAACCTTCAATGCTTGAGGACCCCTGGGCAGGACTAGAACCTGTTTCTGTAACAGATGTAAACCAGAAATACAACAATGAGCAAACTGTATTTACTGGTAAAAGGGGGAGATATTTTAATTAAATGTTCTTAAAAGTCCAATGGAACTCTGTCAGAGATGTCATTTTTATTTTAAAAAACAAAGTTGAAGTCCACTGCCAATCTGGATGCAAATGCTGCCTATCTGAAGACTCACCAGCAGTTGATTTAATGAGATTTTGATAGATTTCACGCCCTGTATGGACTGTGCTCAACTATTCTTGTGGACTAGTTACTGCCCCTCATTTTTTTTTTTTTTTTTTTTTAATATTTGTAGTATGAGCTTTCTAACTGCGTGTTTTGTAATGTTTTCTTCACAAAGTTTTTCAGATGTTCTATCAGCAGGATTTGGAGTTCATGAAATGGCCTATTTTGTAACTGTCATACTGTTTAAAATATGCCATGTGATTCTTTGTACCATGTCTTTTTGTAATTTGAACAATATGTCCTACTTATCACCATTTGCAGAAAGAACTATTGTGGCTTTTGAAAATTAAATTGTTAAACCCATAATGTACATTTGGATGTTTATTTGTTCATTTGGTTTTTTGTTTGCTTCAAAATTCATGCTTTCATAATTAGGCATCATCAGCAATGTTTCCAGTCTATTTGGCCATCCTGTATAGAAGCATATAATATTTAACAATAAATGAATGGAAAAAAATGTTGCTACTATTTTACTAGCCCACATCTGTTAGATTATGTTTAATTTGGAATTATAGTTCAGCAAGAATGATTGTAATCTCATTTGTTTTATATCAAATGGCAAATTTACTTTGAAAACACTTTTGTTCTCTGGAACCTGTTGCTTTTTGAGGTGGGAGTTGGAGCCAAGAGGTAATATTAGTCTGTCCATGGAATAGAGACATTGTCAGCATATTTGCAACTTTTTTGATTTGTCTTTAAATTTACTGATACAGATGTGTTTCAACTGAAAAGTGGCGAGAAAGGTATTAGTCGCTCTTAAAATTGAAATTATGTACATTTATAGTCCTTTCTCCTGAATCATCGCTGGCTTCTTGCAAACCTTGGATGTATTTTTTCCTTTGTGAGTGCAGTACTCTGTATAAATACAGTAAATGATGCACAATAGGCTTGCCTTTAATAAATGCTTATTATTTGACTAGATAGTGGTAGGGTTGTTAAATTTTAGTTTGGGCGTTTTTTTTTTTCCCTTAAGGCTTCTAGAACTAAATATGATTTCTCTTGTCTGTAATCTCTTTGGCATCAGTTTTTATGCTTTACAAAGATCTGTGGGGCCAGTCATCTTTTGCATGGGATGATGCTAAATAACCCTCTTAATCAGGGGGTGACAGCTACTGTCAATACTGAATTTAAAGCAGACTGTCCATAGCTTTCTGGAGACAAGAATAAGGGCAAAGCAACAGCTACTTTAGAATGTAATCATGAGAAATTGGACCCAAATGAAGGCAAATCCCTGGGAAAACAATACTTTCCTGACATCGAACAGCTTTTAGGACACAAAAGTTTTAGGATATTTTAGAGGGCAATGTGGAGTCAGAAAGATCTGAGTATGACCCCAGCTCTGTGACTAACCCCAGAGCCTCAGTTATCAAGTGGATTCATAATAATGACTGTACTCCAGATACAATGAGAAGGTTGAATAGAGCCCTGGTCTCCAATTCTTCAGTTTCTGGGTAAAAATATGGGGAAATGCTCACGTCTTCTAGGTATATGTTTTGTCCTGTGGCTTCATGAATTTTAAGAAATTTCCAAGGACTAAAGGTGGATATCAGCAACAGATCCGTAAATCGCCAGATTCTTTAGAGCATCCTCAAGTCATACTTTTAAACTTTGCTATTTCTCAAGTAGCAAAATAATTCTCCATTCCTTGGACCAGATTCATACTGAAGGAATTGGCCAACCACAGCAGCCATCCTATTCCTATTTTGGTGACATCTTCTAAAAAGACTCGGGATGTCTTTTCCCAAGAAATTTGGAGCTTGGACTTTTTCTGGGCCCTGTAATAAGTATGTCATTAGGCCTCTGCCAGGCATCAGACTCTGGGACTTCCCCCAAAAGGGGTAGAGTCTGAGGAATTAGGATTACTTATTTTGCAACTGAATGGAATTCACTGGTCTAACTCATTCAGAATTTAATACCTATGTATGTTGAGCACTTGGTGGGGAGACCAGGAGATTTAAAAACGAGGGAAAATTGTCCTCCAGAACTAACATTCTACTGCAAACAGATGGGGTTCCGCATGATCATTTGAAAAGAGTCTTGGCCAGCTGGGGAATCAGGAAAGGCTTCCTAGAAGTTGGCAGCCTGAAGGAAGCCTTGAAGGAAGCTGAGGATTTGGAGGCAGGAAGGCTATTGCAGATATAGGGAACAGAAGACAGAAATGGGCTTTTGAGTTGGGGTTTAGGGGAGAAGTATGTGTCTGGAACCAGAGCATGAAAGGGAGGGGGAGGGGGACAGAAGAAGAAAAAAGGCAGCTTTGGAAGCAGGGGATGTTTTGCTGCATCTGGATCCAGGATGACCTTTGTTCCAAGTGTGGCCCCTATACTACCTGTGAGATGCTTGATTATTTCACAATTTCTCTTAGTTTTCTAAACTGTAAAGTGGCAATAATAAGAGTACCCTCCTCACAGGGTTGTGAGGATCAAATGAAATATTTGTTTTTTTTTTTTTTTAAATACGCTTGGCACAGTGGGCTGGCACATCGATATCATTGCTTGTTCCCCCTTTGCCACTCCAAGAGATTATATTTTATTATAGAAGTTTGAGAAAGCTACTGTGATGTTTAGAAAGGGAGAAGACGAAGAATAAAGAGATGCATTAGAATCTAGTTCATTGGCTAGAGATGAGGTTCTGAGGGCATGACACAGGGTACTGCCTGACTGGAGGTGGGATGGATGCATGGACGGACAGGTGGGAGAAGTGCTGTGGAGGCTAACCAGTAAGAGTCCCTGGTGAGAGATGAGGGGGACTCTGGCGCCCTTTACAGATACAAGGAAATATGTAGGGACAGGCAGATGGGGATAAGAAAATGAGAAATTCAGATTTAAGGTATTGACAGGGCATTCATGTAGATGCCTGAAGGAATGTTGGTAATACAGGCCTATTGCAGGAAAGATTAGGGCTAAGTATTTAGGTTTTTTTTTTTTTTTTTAAAGTTGTTTGCCTAGAAATAACATGTTACCGGAGTCAGTCAAGCATATAACAAGTAATGAGCACTTGAAGTGTGTGTGCAAGTCTGGATACAAACCATTGGGTGTGTAATGAGCTATAAAAAGGCCCGTTTCACAGGGTCATTGAGCAAAAAAAATAAAAAAATAAAAAATAAATTAAAAAAAAAAAGGAGCAGAGTGTAAAGTGAGAAAGCTAAGAAGGCACCTGTGGGTCCACATTGGGAGGTAGAGGAGGAGCCAGCAAAGAATCTTCCAAAGGAGATGGAAAGGCTTGGTCAGAGTTTGGCCTCTAAAGGAAGAACACATTGGACAGCTGGAGAAAGGATTTTAAAAGGAGGTACTAGGTTTGTAAGCAACAGGGATAGAGCCAGTTAGAAGAGGAAAGGAGCGGACAATGGGCCATGTTGTTAGAGGTTAAGCTGTACATTGGGATGGATGATCAAGAGACATGGAGACAGGCTTTGGCAGAGGGGAGAATCATTTCATCAGGTTCCCTTCTACTCAGTCATCTGAATTTCCAGAAGCTCAGGACCAACTAATAATGAAACTTAATAATTCTCTCCAGACAGGACTTGTCGTGCAGAGACATGCACAGTTCTCATGTGCATGAGGAGTACATAATAATATGTATCTTTGCAACCTTGTCCTTTTAATGATTAATTGTTCCTGGGAAGGCAGGGAGAATGGGCCTATGATGAGTTGGGGAAAGCAAACAAGGAGACTCTCAGCAGTTGGGGGAGGAGAGGAGGGCACCTGAGTAGCAGCTTTGTGCCTGAAAGCTTAAAAAAAGGTATTTCTATTTCTCTTCTCCATTTATTCTTCTGCTGTTGGCTATCGATCATTTAGATAATTGAACATAGAGATCAGTTGGTTGGAAAATGAGCCACAGACACAAATCTGTTCCAAGTTCTTAAAGTTCTAAAGGCCCCAACCCAGCCAACCAGTGCTCACCCTAGATGCCCAGGGCCTCTCCCCTCCCGCCCCAGGCCTCCAGCACCTCTCTACCCTCAGCTTCCTTTTGTTGGAAGCATTCTGCAGGGAGCAGAGACCACATACTCTAAATGCAGATCTGGGGATACTTGACCTTAGAAAGGGGGAATTCGTTTTTAATAATCCTTATTTTTAAATTTTTATAGATAATTCATTATCCAGTATTTATTACTTAAAAATACTAAAACCCATGCAAACTGACTTCCCAAATGCTAGAAGAAACCGATCTGATCTCTTAACAGTCCATTCCTCAAATCAACATTAATCTGTGCAGAACCAGTACTTGATTTAGTTAGAAGCCAGATGTTCATTTTAATTCCCCAAACAAGTCATTGAAGGATGCAGTTACATTACTTCCAACTGATCCTACACCGAGGGGATCAATCTTACCTGTGAACATACAGATGCTCCACTCACACCAGTTCTGCTGCTGAGAAGAGTCTTCTGGCTTCCTTACGCCCCACCCCCTTCTCCCAGCTCTCCTTTCCTCCGAGACAGCCACTCCTTTGTCTTTCTCTTCTATGTTTCCATGAACCCTTTTAGACTGGGATCTCTTGGAAAGGAGAACATCTGTCTTTTACCCTTCTCTATATTCCCAACATTTAGCCCAGTGCCTGGCACATAATAGGCTCTTAATAAATGCTAGTTGATGTGCCTTAAAAAGCAGAAAAAACCTTAATAGGAAAAGGGCTCACTCATCTGGAAAACAAAGACATTCAACATCAAAATTCTTAATGAGGCCTTTCCTATAGCTGTATTAAAGTTGTAAAAGATTTCTTGAGACACCAAAAAAGGAAATGTTTAATCTTTAGTGTTTGTTTGGCAATACATTACGTGTCTTTCCAAAAAGAGGGAAAATTATACTAAAAGAGCAAAGAGAAAAGGTAGATTGCTAATATATTTGATTTAATAAAATCTCTTAATTAGCTTAATGCTAATGTTTGCAATCCTCAAAAAGACAATTGAGCCACAAGAGGATTTGACCACGCTGCAGTTTTAAAATTATAAACCCACATAAAGACTTTAAGCAAAAAACCTGTCTGCAGAAAAGGGCCCTAGGTGTCATCCTAGTGAAGACAAATAAAACCATAGGCCACTAAACCATATGTAAGGATTCCTGCGGGCTGCATAGTTGACTTAGAAAACTACATATTAATCTGATCTTTGTTCTACTGCATTTTATGATTTCCGTTTGTTTTATTTATAGTTATATATATAAATATATACATGTATTTATATTTATTTTAATCTAATTCGGAAGCATCCAGGAGTTTGGCAATCACCCCATTTCATCAGATTAGGAAATTAACCTCTACAGGTTAAGTAATCTCCCCAAGTCACTGTATTAATTAGAACAGAAATTCAAAAGCAGGTCCCCTTCTGGAACTCCAAATCCAGCATCCTTTCTGAGAACGCATGCATATTTGCATGTTACCATTTTGACACATCCTTACAAACGTCTCAGCAGCCCGCAGAAACCATCCATCCAGTCCAGCTTCCCAATCTTCCAGACAGGAACATTGAGTCCCAGAAAGAAAGGACCAGGATTTGGACAGGATTTGAAGCTAGATTCTCATTCCAAAGTCTGCTTTTTCCATGGAACTACACTACTGTCCACTGTGCTGCCTGTTAGGAGTGTCACAGCCACAGGTGAGGTAAAGAAAAAGTTGCTCCAGCGGCTAAGCCGACTTTTTAATGGAAAGAAAATTTCTTTAAGGGACTGTCGCTGCTGAGTCAGGGGAACAAGCGGGCCTGGGGAGGCAGAGCAGCAGGCTATCTCAACCAGTCAATTCACAAAATACCAATCACCATTTATCATCTGCCACAGCCCAAAGAAAGATCGAGCCACACAGTGCAGGACCAGTTTGCTTTTTACTGACGACTGTTTTCATCCTTCACTTTTGGAAATGACCCAATTTAGACATATAAAACTTCCCAAAACAAAAGTGTGGTGGAAAGATCTCTTTGAGTTTCAGATTCATATATCTTCCATATTTTTAAGAAGAATCTTCTATTTCCTATCCCCCCACCAAATTCAGATCTATCCCATGAGCCTCTCTTTGGTTCAGACTGTCAAGTTTCATGTTGATTTCCCCCCCCACACCCCGTAAAGGTATCTTTAGGGTTCTTGCCCCTGGGTTTAACACTCCAAGGACAAAACTCTCCTGGGAGGACTTGCCCACTCAGCACCCACACTCCACAGAAGACTGGGAAGAGAAAAAAGATGATGATTGATTTTCCAGCCACAGCACTTTCCCAGGCCTGTCCAGTAAATTCTAAATGGGATGGGGGAGCGGAGGAGGGATGCATGGAAAGAAGATAGGAGAACCTCGGCTCTAGCTTTGATTCTGCCATGAATTATCGATTTTGGGAAGTTTTTTGCCTAAGCCTGTTCCTTCACCTGGAAAATGAAGAGCAAGTTATCATCATCTACTTACCATCACGTGGAGTGAGTTAGAAGGGACTTGAGAAGCCACCTCAGTTTGTACTGAAGGTAACTGAGGCCCAGAGAGAGATGGCCAGTGAGTTTCCTAATGTCACACAGGTTCTAGGGCAAACCTCTGGCTTTTTAAAGAAGTTTGTTGCCATTGATTTTCCTCGAGTTCAGGTCTGACTTCGTGCCTCCACTATGTAAATTCCAGTGGCTCCCTGTTGCTTCTGGGATGAAATATAAACACTTTGGCTTTTGAAAGCTCATCCTCACTTACTCTTCATTATACTCAATTCCCTTTTCCTCTAAGCTTGGCCCTGTATGAACCATCCTTCATGTCCAGTAGACGCTCCCTCCTATCTGAGGGGTCAAACACCCCCTATAGGAAGCTTTTTACCTTCCCCTGCCTAACTGCTAGTGCCCTTCTCTAAACTACTCTGTATAATTACAGGCCTGAGCTTCACAGGCTCCTGTAGTGCAAGGGCTGTTTCCTTCTTGTCTGTCTTTGGAGCCCTAGGGCCTAACACAATGTCTGGCATATAGTAGTTAGCTCAGAGGGTGCTTATGAATCTCTGTAGAAGGACCTGGAGGGTGACAGATGTGAAATTAGTGGTCCAAGCCACATAGGTATTAAATAGAACTGGGATATGAATCACAGGCATCCTTACTAGTCACATGGATAAACAAGATTAAAACAAACTAGGAGAATTCTTGGAAGATTATAATGCAAAAAGAGAAGCATTAATAAAAAATTTTAAGAGATTCAAGTTAAGTAGCAATCGTTATTCCTTTACCATGATTATTAAGTGAATAGTGGCTGTAAAGGAAAGGATGTGAATGTGGAGGTGAAAAGCTGTCTACAAATGCTGCAGTGATGCTGGAATAAAAAATGCATTTTGCCAAAAGACCTCATCTGAGAAAACAAAGAACAATCAGTAGATATTCCCCTGGCCTGGCCTCTACCTCATGGAGCCAAGCTATCCTTGTGGCTCCACTTCCTTCAAACTTACCAATCTGTAGCATCCCTACAACCCACATGTACTCAATATCTCATTCATGACAAGTACACATTAGGGGGCTAATCTTATTAAAAGCTTCACGGTAATTATCAGTTTACTCTTAATAAAGTCCTAAACTCTTTTTTAGGCCCTGGGTCAGAAATTCATAGTTATCATCACATTGGATTTATTTTAATCATCCAACAAACTTTGCAAAGATCTTTTTATCAATCCCTGCCTTAAATCTAGGCAGCTAGGTAGAGTCCTGGGCCTGTAGTTACCTAGGTAGAATTTTCTCCCTGAATTCAAATCTGGCCTGATACTTATTAGTTGTATGAGCCTGGTTATATATTTACCTCAGTTTCCTCATCTATCAATCAAATGAGCTTTGAAGGAGGAAATGACAAACCATTCCATTTGTCTCTGCCAAGAAAGCCCCAAATGGGGTCACAAAGACTTGGACACGACTAAAAATGATTGCAATTTTAAAAGCTAGCAACCGAAACAGCAAAAAGAATAGTAAATTCTTAGTATTATCAAGCTTGAGGCAGATGTGAAAAATACCTGCTATGTATGTTAATCCAGTGGTTGCTGTTGGGTTTTTTTTGAGGGGGGAGATGAGGAAAGAAAATCACTTCATTTGAGTACTTGTACAGGGCCCAAGTGCAATAATTAACTCACCTCCCCAGATATTTGGCACCAGCTAGCTATCTCTTTTCCTTTAAAGTCATGTTGAAATAGAAATGATTCTGCATAAGATGGAATCTCATTTTGGGAATGGCCTCAAATGGTAAACCCAAACATGGTATGACTACCACGGACAAATATGGTTAGAATGTGAAGTGTCTTCTGCAAAATAGGTCAAGAAGAAAAACCTTTTGGGGCAGCTAGGTGGCGCAGTGGATAGAACACCAGCCCTTAAGTCAGGAGGACCTGAGTTCAAATGGGGCCTGACACTTAACACTTCCTAGCTGTGTGACCCTGGGCAAAGAACTGCAAAAAAAAAAAGAAAGAAAAACCTTTCCGTCTTATCCTGGTCAACTGACAAAATAATTCTTAAACTTTTGTCTTCGTTTAATTTATTAGTTGCTGTTAGACTCACCTGCTTCTTAAGAAACTCACCCATGGGTCCTTTTCTCCATACCTAGTTTGCTCAACTCTGCCACCACTGGGCTTACAATGCTCCCTCCCCCTCCCCCAATGCATGCATCTCTAGGATAGGGCTGCCACCATGTTGGGTTTGAGGGCTCCGTTCCAAGAAAGCAGTATTGTATTTGAGAGGCCAAGTCCTAACAGCTCAAGCATCTCGTGAGTAAAATGGGGCCAGTGACGATGCTTGCCCTACTACATATATCACAGAGCTGTTTTAAGGCTCAAATAAGATCAGATAGATACATTAAATGTCCCATAAGCCTTAAAGCACACATCTGCCCCAGAGAAATGACTGAAATGCTCAAAGTCAGTGTACCACAGTTCTTTCCTTTCTCCCCCACCATGCCCACAACATGAATAGAGATGCTGACATGTTTGACCAGGAAGAACTATCCAAACACAGTTCAATTTTATATAAAATATTTAATTTTTTTTAAACACAGGCTATTCATGTCACATAAATATCTTCATTTCCAGGTTAGCTGCTCATGGGCAGCAGGATTCTCTAGTGTGACTATGAAGAATAACTTAGATACTGTCATTTATAGCAAAGTCTAAAGCTACCAGACTCACCGTACTCAACTTCAGATACTTGAATACTGTACCTATTTTGCTAATTTTACAGATTTTTTTTCTTCACTCCCTGCAATGTAGTAATTAATTATAAAGTTGTTAGTAACTCAAAGTTCAAATAAAACTTTGGGGTTTTTTCCTTCTACCCCATCCCTCCCTTTCCCAAAAAAAAAAAAAAAAAAAAAAAAAAAAACTCCACCAAAAATTAAAAGCCAACTGATACCAACTCATTTCATAGTTGCGAAATGGAAATTTTTACCACTTACAAAAGTAAAGAATGTGCCTTAAGTTATAACAGTTATATTCATTTATCAGATTCTTTCCACATGTTTTGATATCATTTTCCATGAAATGGGGTTCAAGTTTTTTTTTTTCCTTTTTTTTCCCTAAAGTAGAGGGCCTAAGGTTCTAAGGGTGGAGGGAGCATATTTGGAAATAGAAATTACACCTGGAGTGGTTTGGATTCAATAATCTTTCCAATTTAAAACTCCAAATCAAGCATTGAATTATCATCAGAATATCTGGATGGCACAAATCTAATTCCACATTTTGTATTGAGTTATAATGGAAACACTTAGTTATTTACCTTTGGCTACCCTTTTAAATGATGATTCTTTGTGAGCAAAGAGTTAAAATTGGTACCACTTGCAGCTTAAACAAGGATTATTCCATCATTCTCTTCTATTTTACAAAGAAAAACGATGTTAAAATGAAATAAAATTCCATAAACACTTGGCAGAAGAACTCAGGACAAGTCATGTAAAATTTATCTAGAAGAAGGGGAGTAAAGGGGATCTGTTTTCAGAATGTTTCCCTCTTTTGCCACCTCTGCAATCATTCTGGGCAATGGCTCTCATTAAACCAATGAAATACGTGGAGCAGGCTGACAGGAAATGAATAAATGGCAATTAGGTAAATTCACAATGCTGTTTCTGTCTCTTATCCCGTTCTAATAGGATTGTTCCCATTCTGTTATTGACCCTGGCTTTTACTACCATCAACTCTCAGTTATCCATGGGAATGGGGTTAGCATGGATAACTGAACTTCACAGATAAAATAAAAATCCTCCTTCTCTTTGATGCTTTTAGCCAGATCCCTCATAAAAACTCTTTGAGCAGAATTTCTGACAAGGAGCAAAATGTACCGAGAGGCGCGTCATCATCCTCTCTTGTTCTCGGTCTCACCCTTTTTTAATGGAGGTGGTAATGACTAGGACCCAACCCAAAGGCAGACAGGTGGGTGGGCCAGGGGGAGAAGAATGAGGGGTGATGGGTGGGGGAGGGTGGGCGTTAATGTGAATCGAGAGTGGGCACTCTTCTGTTCAGGGCACCAATCTCCTTTTATTTTTAAAAAATGGGTTGTAAAGGCTATTGTTTCAAACTTTTAAGCTTACCTGTTAAGGCACTTACTTTCCCTCCCCACCCCAACATATTTTGTATATAAAACCCATTGTTTCATTTTAGTATTTTGCTAGGCTATGCAGTAATTTGGAAATTCAAAAGAAAAATAACATTGACCATTTTTTTTTTTTTTTTTATAAAACTGTTGCATCAAGAGAAAGGTTGTGTTTTATTTTCTGAAATGAGCACAAAGTACACCTTTCACAATCACACTGAAAGCAGGTGCAAAGACTGACAGTGACCTTGGGCTAAAGGTAGCTTTGTAAAAAGAAAAATACCCGATAAATCAGTGCCCTTTCTGATTCTTGGCAAACTTTTTTTTTTTTTTTTTTTTTTTTTTTTTTTTTTTACATAAAAGTTGGTCCAAACTTACAAAAAAAAGCACAAATGTGCATAGTTCAGAAGATCTGCAATAGGGTCATAAAATGCTCGTGTCCCCAAGTTTAGCATACACTAATACCTGCGAAAATACAAAATAAAATTGCTAACTAGAATCTGAAGATGTACAGTCAGGAGATCTAGTTTTCAGAACAGCATGAATTTAAGCCAAGGTGGGTTTTTTGTGTGTGAGGTTTTTTTTTTTTTTTTTTTTAAACTATTGTATGCAAGACCCTTTTCCACATAAAAAATAAAGCTGTTGTTGAATTAACATTATTCAAGTCTGTTGGACTGCTGCCTGAAACTGCAGCTAGGAAAAGTCTTTCCAGATAAAAACGATGTGCCTGAGGAAAAACAGATACTCAGTACGGCAACCCTCTGCCTCGCCCTCTGCTTGTAGATGTGCTAATGTGTCCCCTGTAGCCTTGAGAATAGCCAGGGCCCTGGGCGGGGGAAGGCCAAGTCTGTCCGTGCAGAAGACCAGGGCCCACTGGACTTTCCTGCAAATTGCCCCCATAGTTGTAGCTGTGCATCTTGGCTGGCAAAGAATGAGTGCTCTCAGGCCCAGTGGCAGGGTCACTGCTATTGGCCAGAACTGCAATTGGGCCGTGACTATACTCAAATCTATGGTCCTTATCTCCACTAAACAACATGGAACCAGTGTTGAGGTAAATGTCTCCATACCCAGCTACTGAGCTGGAGAAGGATTCTGAAAAGGCAGGCGGCTGAGGTGGGCCCCCAGAATGAGATGAAGCCGTGCTGTAGGTCTCCAAAGACTGTATATCTGAGTTTCCAATGAAGCTTCGTCTTTCTAGGGCTGGAACGGATCCACTTCCTAAACCGTCATTAACATAAGAGAAAGAAGAGGATGCAAAATTATCCTTGTAGTCTGAACCTGGAACATAGGTATCGCCTGCTTGATAATCCATACTCGTTTCCATTTTGGGTTCATCCTGGGTCTGATGTTGAGCAAGAAGCTGCAACAGAGCAGCCTTCACTCCAGCATGAGGGTCAGTCAATGAAGAACTAGGCGTGGGCACATGCTGGTTTTCTGTCCGATAATCCAGATCTTCTTCGGAAGGGGGCGGTGGCTCGGGGGGTTCTGGGGGACGCTGGTCTGGAGGCAAGATTCTTGGGCGCTCCGGTTCTGGCGTTCGCTCCAGCATCCTCATCTCTGCATGTTTGATGTGTTCATCTTGCCCTAGGTGAATTGGGGAAGGGAAAAGATCACAGGGTTTCACACCAAACCAAACCAAACAACTTGAAATAGTCATTCTATTAGAGGTGTCTAGGGGGCAACACAGTGGACAGAGCACCGGGCCTAGAGCCAGGAAGACCTGAGTTCATATCACTATCAGACACAAATTATTCAACCTGTCTGCTCTCATTTTCTTGATCTATAATATGAGGGAACTTAGTGAACCCTACTATTTTGTGAGACTTTTCAGTTAAGGAATTGTGAGAAAACTTTACTGCATCACTTGAATTCAGCCCTATAGCTCAGACGCTGGACGGCCTCTACTGCTACTTAGAGACTCCTCAATGCTGACCAGAAATACAGCTGGATATAAAGAGTGATGCAAGTTCTCTCACAATCATACAGCTCAAGCAGCTCATATGACCTTATCTGAAAACTGGCCACATACTGATCAGATCATATTCTTTTGCTTGCATACAGAGACTTGGTGGGACCTCTTTTTCCAATTTTGAGGGAATTCCACCTAGTCACTCTCCTCCTCCCCTCTTAGAAAGGCTCTAATCTTTTATCCAATTAGACATCAGATTACCTAGTAATAAATCCTTTTAATGTTTTTTAAGCTGAGGAGGGGGCCTGGCCCTAATTTGTTAGGTAACTGGCATGCACTACTTAATAAATCAATTTACTTGGAAGCTCCAACTTTGTTTCCTCAGTCATTTCATCTTTCACCCACCACAGCACCTTCCTCTCAGGGTTCTTATAAAGATTAAATGAGATATTTGTAAAGTGTTTGGCAAACTTTAAAGCACTATAGAAGTACTACTTATTGTTACAATTACCACCATTATTTGAAAACAAACATTTTAGTTTACCTGAGTATGAGGATTAGGGGGGAAATTAATTACTGCTTGCCCTAAGGATTCAACTTTTCTAAACAACTTATAAGCACAGCTTCAAAGTACTGGGGGAAAGGAGGACACCAAAATAGGATTATAAAATATCTGGGAAGGAAAGAAGAAAATTATGATTGATTTACATGTTAAAGCAACAATTATCATCATTTAAAAACATCTGAGGTTCATTTGTTTTTAAGTTTTCTTTGAAAAGTGAACAACCAGCATATTTGGGGGGCAGGATGGGAATCAAAAGAAACACATATATCTTCATCCCTATTCCCACACTAAATGTTTTAAGTACATAAAACTTACCTGGAAATCTAATTTCTGGGAAGCTCAATCATCTCAGTATGAGGTGAAGGATTAAGGAAAGCCCTTGAGCAGCAAGCAATAATGAAAAGAGCCAACAACCCCAAACTAGAGGTAAATGGCCCCCTATGGTCAAAAAGGAAAAAGAGCTCCCTCCTCTGGCTAGTGAAAGCTTTAAAAGAAGCCCTATTAGCATAAAAGATGAATGACAAGAAATAAGGAAAAAATAGGAGAAAAGAGCATCCCCCCAAAGGTGGCAGAAAAAGCCATCAGCAAAGATCAGAAGTAACTCTGACAACTGGGCAAAATGTAACAGGAGATTAAGGGACAGAAATAGACAAGAAACAGCAAAAACTGGATCTAGTCTACAAGTATATGAATAAATATCAGCTAAGGGCTTGCTGCAGACATTAAAGCAGGGTCCATGGATAGATTTCAAGGGTTCATGAATTTGTATTAGGGGTTGTGGGGTGTGTATATCTTTAAATTAAAAATAATAATAATAATAAACTGGCTTTCTTTGTAATCCTATTCATTTTATTTTAAATCTTTAAGGAAGAACTGGTACATAAACTTCATCAGATTTTAAGAACCTTTGGACTGACTATTGGAAAGCCAATTCAAAAATGGCTTTGCCATTTCTGAAGTCATTTAGTACAAGACATGCTAAAGCTTACCCATTTCAAGTGTCTCACGGCATTAATGAAGACATAACAATCAGCACACTAGCCAAATCTGTGGACCCATTTAGTTCAATAACAAACCAAGCCCTCATTTCAGTTATCCCTGTATTCAAGTGGTACAAGGATGAAAATATCTCAGTAGGTACAATAGAGGCAGCCTATGGGGATAGTCGCTACAAGAATAATATCACAATTAAGGAAAGGGTTACGTTCCAATAACAGAACTGTCCAGAAATGTCATCAGGGCTAGGGAAAAAATCTACAATCTAGAATTAGAAGGGTGCATTATCAGACAAAAAGGAGACTCCAAAATTCAATGTAAAACTGGAGAGCTGGCATGGCTTAGTAGATAGAAGTTGTTGGGTTGTTTTTGCAACTCTAGGCCCAGCATTCTATCATCTAGCTGCCCAGTGGGTAGAAGATCAAGGGCCAAATCCCATTTTTGACATATAGAGCTGTGAGACTATGAAAAACTCTCTGAACTTAAGGCCCTTTCCAAATATTTATCTACTATATTATAAATGGGCTGTGAATGGGGAGCTCTGAAAATCTGGCAGCAAAGTGAAGGTTAATGGGAAACGAAGATGATGGATGAGAGAGGGAGAGAGATGACATGGAGTGAGGAGGTAGGAGGAAAGGGGGAGAAGCCCTGCCAAACAGTCTATATACTTGGATATAACAGGCCCCAAATCCTGAGAGAAGCTTACTAGGGCAAGAAAGTCTTTTTGTGCACTAGAAACAGAACTTCAGCTGGCAAAGCCAATCCCCTAATTTGCCCTCTCTAAAGAAAAGGAAGCCGTTCTGACAGTCCCTACTGGCTAATTCACCCCAACCTATTAACTTACAAGGCCTGGCTTCCTTCCAGGATTCTTCCCTGATGTCCTCAATGTTTTAAGGATCACTGCATGTGCTCATGCTGTCTCCCATTTCCCTAAAACAAAATCCTCCCACATCTCCACCTTTTGAAATCCTTTCTTTCTCAAAATCCCAGCTCAAGCGCCCCTTTCCCTAAATGCCATCTTCCCCTAACCAGCAACTAGAAGAACTTTTCTCTTTACTTGCTTTCCATGAATGTAAGCCATATTCTCAATTGTCACATAGAATCATTTGTGTGTGCTATTCAGTGTCTTACTTTTGGGAGTTGTATATCCATTGGAATATTTACATGAGGGATTATTGTATCTAACAGGACTTTCTTGGACCAATTCCCGAGACTTGTTAATTTTTTTCTTTTTTTATTCAAATGGGACAGTCTCCCTGTCTTAAGGTTGCCAAAAGAATTTACTTTCCAAAGATCTAGTTTTTCTTCTAAAATCTGCAGCTCTCTTTCCCTTACATTAAAAATAAATGTGAACTCTTTTCCACAAAAATTACCAGGGGGATCCCAGGCTCAGTGAAAGAGCATTGTGTTGTTGTTTTTTTGGTTGGGGGAGGGGGAGTTGTTGGGATGTCAGAAAGAATTCAGGGCATGCTAATGATTCAATACATTTAACCACAAAATAATGGTTGTCTTGTCTTCCAATGACACAATCTAGTTGGAAGCCAAAAACAGTCTTTCCAACGTTCTTTTTCCATTGGATGCTTTGACCGTGTCATTTAAGGTGAAGAGCAAACACAGGATGCAATGAGTAAGAGTGATTTCAAAATTATCACTTTTTGGTATGAGTATGGAGCACCAAAAGTTTAGCTGCATCTTATTTGCCATCCCCTACTCTTCACGAAGATAAACTTTTATACTTACTGCTAGAATCTAAACTACTGAGGCACTGGAGCAAAGTGTGGAAAGAGGCCAGGAACTTTATGCATGTGAATCTAAGTTTCATACATGTACGTGCATAATTATGCAAACACTGTGAAGGAAGAGGCTGAGGAGCACATTTTCTTAGCCCCCCTTTTATGCTATTCTCTTGTTTTACACTCATGGGTAACAAGAATAATTCTGGAAGGCAAATGCATCTTTCTGTATAGCAAATAACAATATAAACATAACCAAAAGAAGCAATAATTATTGCTTTGTTTAAGAAATTAAGCTTGTGAAAAGTTCTGTGAATAGTGGAAGGCAATTGCCAGACTGGACTCCTGGGAAACGTACAATGCAAACAGAAACCCCGTGCAGATGACCTGAAATTCAGATCCCTTTTCTCCAGGCCTTTGAAAGGTCTGTGATTTCAGTAAAGGGGTTCCCAGACCCTGCTCTGGTTAAGCAACCTCTCTATACCTCAGAACATCAAGATCATAGTAAATCCTACCCAACCATGCTCTCTGGACTCCATGAGGTGGGAGTTATCTCAACACCAAATCACAGGAACATATTCTAGCAAAAACCCTAGAGCTAGAAGGGATCTCAGGGCCATCAGCCTCAAGATAAACCCATTTTACAGAGAAGCAAAGTGATCCAAGGAGGGGAAATGATTGTCCCAGATCCCACTGATCCCGGCTGGGCCGGGACTTCAGAACCAAAGACAGCACTCTTTCCCTGCCCCCAGCACCAGATACAGAGCGATCGGGCTGCCTTGGCCCCGTTTCCTCCTCTGTAAAGGGAGCTCACAACTGCCATGGAAAACCCAAACGCACCCTCCCATGGTGGGAGTCTTGTGGGCCACTCACCGAGCAGAGGAGGGCTGGGCTCCGGAGGCTGCCGCAGCTGCAGGGACAGCTCGTGGCCTGCTCCATTCTCCTTCTCTTCCATGGCTGCTTCCTTCTGCTTAGACTGTTGGGCCTTTATTAGTTGCGACAAGAGAACTGCAAACGCACTTTGCACAGCTGCCTGGGCAGCATCAGTCTCAACTTTAGGGGGCACAGGCTGAGTTGAAGGCTGCATTCCTCCTGCAGGCTGTTTGGAAGACTCCTGCTGGGGTGTTGGTGGATCTGTCTGTTTTTCACCTGTTGCCAAAATTCCAGCAGGAAGGTTTATTTTATTTAGCTGCTGTTGAGGCTCAGGATTTACCTTAATGTTCAATATTTGGGCACAATCAGCCACACTAACACTTGGTTTAGACTGTAGTAGGTTTAGAAGTATTGCCAATTCATTGTGGTTTAAATGCTGTCCAGTGCCTGTTTTTACTAAAGACAAAATTTTAAACAATTATTATTAATCAGAACTGTCATCATTCAAATATCAAAGTCCAAATCAGACCAGGAAGGCTTTTAAGCAGCAAAGCAGAATTTTATATCATAACACCAAAAGAAAAATGTTTTTAAAAAGGAACATGCTAGGGGAAATAGACTTCAAACAGTCCTAAGAACAATCTTCAAATAGTGCAATTATACATTTGTAAAGAGTTAAAATGTATTACTGTGAAAAGAGAAGAATTAGAGCCAATGTTCAATTTAAATGAGTTAACTTTGAGAGGCAAATTCTTCCCCAAATCTTATATTATCTATTTGACTCCCTTCCCTACTTCATCCACCCAAAAAAAATCTCTTCCTAACTTTGGAAACAGGATCTGTCCTCTGAACTTTTTCCTCCAAAAAACCTTACTGCATCATCATCAAGGGGAAGAGGGAAAACGTCTCTTCTAGGCTACTTGCTCTGGCTCGTTGGGGAGCCTTCCCCGAGGATTACAATGGGGATGAAGCAAGAGAGCAGCCTGGACGCTGGAATGTTTTTTGCTCCATTTTCTCAGGAGCTTTTGCTCCCTTGCAACCCTTTCCAGGAATCAGTAATTGCCCAAATTAACCATTTTTTACACATTTGAGGCAAAAGACACCTTTCTGGGTCTCTGGATCAGATCCATAGTCCGTAAACACTAAGAAGGCCCCTGTCCCCAGTAGGATGATCTGGCGCTCTTCAGCTGTGTGCTTTCCCCAGGAGAAATGGGCAGCCTGCTACATATAAATGGACTGGGGAGATCATCAATTTCCATACTCTCTTCCTATTAAAAATCCATTCTCTGTGGCCAACTGAATCTAACCTTGGCACTTCATCTCAGAGGCAGGGGGTAGGTGGAAAGACAAAGACTCCAGGGGACCAAACTCCCCCTTCCTGCCTCTGTCACTTAAACCTACATAACTCCCTACAGTCCTTTTGTTCATCTTGCAAACTAATCCCATTCTGAGCACAAGGCCCCAAAGCAACCAAAGGCACTGGATGTCTTCCCCAACCTGCTCTATGGGACTCACAGTGCCAATGAGAAGATCAGGAGTTTTGAGTCAGAGTTTTTCCACTCTGGCCCTTGCTCTTCAGCATCACTGGGTAAGGGGCACATTACTGCCCTCAGTCCCATCACCCCAAGACTCCCCATCTTGATTATCAAAGGCCTTCCTAAAGCAGACCCTGGGAACCATACTTCAAGTAGATATGGTGGTGGCCCCGGGCAGTCAAGGAACTAGTATCTAAGTTTCCCCAGTGCTGGAACATGCACCTTTCATTCATTTCTAATAATTCCTACTCCTATATCCTCAGATAAGGCTGGTTACTTGTAACAGATTATTAGTTCTACATTTCAAACTCAACGCTCAGCTAGAGACAAGAGTGCTTTTGTTTCCCCAAACAACGAGCAACAAATAAGTGAAATGGCCTTTCACGCATTATCAAGTATTTCTTTCCATCAATCTTTTGAAGAGGTGAAGCTGCAGATTAAAATGCTTTATGCCACATATAGGATAAGGCCAAAAGCCTATATAACATCCCATTCATTTATAACTACACAACAGAATGGAAAGTAAATGTTTAAAGAAACTCACTTTGCAAGGAAAAAGCCTAATCTCAAATGTTATTTACACGGAAAGACATTAATTTTTAAAATTTGAATTATCATGGCTCAATTTTGTCATGACTAGGATGTTAATTCTCAGGAAGCAAGAAAGGTGTCATGTGAAAAATTATATCCTGAATGTTTTGAAATCGGGAGTCTGAAAAAAGACAGCATTAAGAAACTTAGACGCAAAGTAGTCTTTCTTCAAGCCATGTATCTCCAAAAAACTCTGGGGCTTCAGCCTCGAGAATTACCTTGCCCTGGATCCCTTGTGACACCATGGCAATGAGGCTCATAATGCTAATGACTACGGCAAAGTGCACCAAGTGCACCAAACCTAGTTCTGTAGTTTGCTACAGAAAGAACAATAATTTTAGAGATGAATTGTTTAGAAACAAGGTACCTATCATATGGCATTAAATTGATAAATCATTTCCAAAGAAAAAGTAGGAAGAAAAATAAAAGCAAACAAATGTTACTGACCAAGTGCTACATTGGTGTTGCCCTGAGATTTGAGTTGTGAATTCGCCTGCAGCCCCTGAGGGGTGTTGGTCCTGCTGTCATCCAGGCCCAGAGAAAGATCTTTCCTAGGAATCTTAGTGGAAGACGTGTCCTCCGTCATTCCCATCTGCTTCTGCCTTCTACGTTTCTTGCTCCACAGTTCATGACAATCTTGCCATAGAGGAAGACTAAAAGAGAAAACATAGGGAGGATTTAATGCTGTCAACTGGTTACAAGTTCTAGAAAACCCTTTAAACTACTCAACGCAAAACTCCAGGCCTACTGAAGCTCCACAAATCTTTCCAAAGAAAATCTTTTCCCTCCCAGTGACACAAAGGCTTCCTTTCTAGTGATCATTTCACAGTTAGCATCTCTGAATCGGGCAGCCAGGCGATGGACGATGGAGCACGTTCCAATCTGGTCTCAGACAATGATTAGCTGTGCAACCCTGAGCAAGCCCTTTAACCCCACTCAAGTTTTTTCATCAAAAGGAGCTAGAGAAGGAAACCACTTCCAGGATCTCTATCAAGAAGAAAACTCCAAATGGGGTCACACGAACACAACTGGACAGCAACTTCTGATTAAGTCAGCAAGCTGTGATTTATCAAGAACCAAAGGCCATGCTTAACGGAGACCAAACCAAATCAATTAAAACAACACTGAGACAGCATGCCGAGTAACAGAACAAGAAATTAGATATTTAAAATTCATATACTGGTGACAGACAATTTGTCCCAAGGAAAATAAGGCCGCTCCGTGCAGAGGCAGAATGGCAGCGCACGTACCAGGATGCTGACATGCACATGACTACGTCATTCTGAGCAAATACTGAACCAAGCAATGCTCAAAACAAGTCTTGGAGACTCTACTTGGTGTCCTACCTACCACCCTGCCTTAGGAAAAGGAGCTTCTTAACACAAGGGATACCCTAAGTCTGCTCTTTCTTCTCTGGCCAACCTTCCAGCCTGGCTCACTGATCCACCAGGGTCAAGATCAGCTGTTTTCTTTTGCTGGTAACTGTCCCAACTTGGGGCCCACAATATTTGGTAGCAAAAAGGCCACAGGGTCAAAGGTCACTAATCTAAAACAGTTAAGTCAGATTTAGAAAATCTGAAACTCATTTTCTCTGTATTCTTAATAAAATCTCAATTTAGTTTTATTATGTGGTAACCACCTGTTATCAAGGTTAATGATTAGATAGATGCAAGTTTAAAATAGCTTTTACATCCATATTATGCAAAAAATATGTATTCAATTGAAAGCAGACTGAAAGCTAGTCCATAATCACTGAATTAATCAAAAAGCAATTGCAGGGCTGACAAAACATTTTACATCTCATCTCAGATAATATAAAAGACATAATATCATCCCCATTTAAGAGATAAGGAAACAGAAGAGACTTAAGTGCACCACAAAGGAATCATTCTACTGGTATCTGAGGGTAGCACAAGGCTATCTCCACTATCCCCCTGGATAGCAACAATCATTAAATCATTTTGGTGACTTAATGAAGAATGGATTTGAGTGGGGAGAGACCAGAAGCAGGCAGACCATCCAGAACTATGGCCAAAGTCCAAGACTGAGGTGATGAGGGCCTGGACCAGGCTCGGGGTAGCATCAGGGAGAGGGGAGCGTGATCAAGAAATGTTGGGAAAGCAACAGCTAGATGACAGGAGGGAGGGCTGTGCAAGAATAAGGAGTGGCACAGTGGAGATGAGCCTAAGGGATTGGGGGGGGAGGGCCGAGGGTTAAGGAGCAAGGAGGAGGAGGAGGAGGAGGAGGAGGAGGTTGGTTTTAGACGTGTGCACCGGACATTCAGGTCAAGGTGTGTGACACTTTCAGATTCATGGTCAGTGGAGTGGTGAGGACTGGATGAGGAGATTTGAGAACCATCAGCATGGAGATGGTAACTAAATTGATAGGCACCAGTGAAGTAATATGGAGGGAGAAGACAGGAGAAGATGGCCCCAGACCGAGTCCTGGAGGCCCCCGTGACTAGAGGGGCTGATCTGGAAGAGGATCTGGCAAAAGAGCCAAAGATGAAGCCAGCAGAGAGGGAGGAGAATCAGGAGGGGTCAGAGAGAAGAGGGGAGCAGGGACCAAGGCTGCAGAGAGGGTGAGGAGAAAAGCCGTTGGGCTGGGTACTAAGAAAACATGGGAGAACAGAGCTGTAGGGGAACAATGAGGTCCTAGGGCAGGGGGAGAACCCGAGGGGGAGCTTAGCTAAAAGGGCTGAAAAGATACAGGATGATCACTGCAGGGTGGGAGCCAGAAGGAGCCAGCAGGGAGGGAGAAGCTAGAAATGAGTGAGAGAATGGGGATGAGAAGTGTTTGGGCAGAAAGCCCCCGAGTGGGCAGGATGAAGGAGGGAATTCCATCCAAGCTGGCCAACTCCACAATTCTGATTTGGGGCAGACTCTCCCCTAAACCTCCCACAACATCACGCCCATTCCCCTCCACCCTGCCATCCCCACATACCCCACAGGCTCCCATATCTCCCCCTGTGCCCTGCCAAGCTTCGGTCTTGGACCATTTTTTTTATTTATTGCTTGGCTCCTCTACACATATGCTGCTAAAGAGCAGCAGAGAAAGTCCCACCTGTTCTGACAGGGTCTACCATGAATCAGGGGCCACTCCCTCCACCAGGCCCTCCCTGTTTCCAGAGGATCCTTCTGTGCCTCCCTTATCAGCTCGCTCTCTCATCTTCCCATTCCTCCGCCCACCCACTTAAAACTCTCACTCCCCAGTCCCCCTGGCTGCCTCCTACTTTACAGAAAAGACAGAAATCATTCAGGGTGAGCTCCCTCTTTTGCTAGTGACATCCCGTGGCCAAGCCGAAGGCCACTGATCCCTTCCCCCCAGGAAAGCCTGCCTGCAGTAGGGACTCTTTTCCATCCCTTCCCTCCAGTCCCTCAATCACTTCTTGAATGACAGGAGGACTGAGTCCATCCTAGGGCCCTGGGACAGCTCAGTGTCTTGGAATCCAAGTGTCCTACATCAAGAGAGCTTGAGAGCAATTCCAACCAGCTCATTCTACAGATGAGGAAACTGAGACCAAGAGATCCTAAGTAGTCCGAGGGAAGCAGCCCAGTAAGGATGTGACCTCACGTCTAACACGGACTTGGGGTGGGGGCGAATGGGTTCCAGGGCTGGCGGTGGCAACACCCTCAGTCTCTTGCTCTAGCCAGAAGTCATAGGAGTGGTTTTGGGCGACTCACTTCACCACCCTCAACAAAGAACCCTAGTACTTACTCTGGGGGCGGCATCTTGGAGGGTTCCACGTCTCGCAGAAACTCGCACTGAAGGGCCTGCTCTGCTGTGCAGCGTTTGCCAGGATCCAAAGCCAGCATGTAATCAAATAAATCTAGTGCAGCTGTGGGGATACTGCCACAAAAAGAGACAAGTACAGAAGTCATTTATTTCTGCCGCCGTTTCAAACTGGGAGTCCCCGGCGCTCCTTTACAACCTGCTCAAAATGAGGCAGCGTTTCACGGCACGGTTTACAATACTGTGTGTTTCAGTAAATGGTTCTTTGGACATATTTTCCACTGAATAAGGTAGGTAGTTATTTTTGTACCGATTATATAAACAATGTTCTATATCGCCCTACATTTTGAACTGTGATTTTCCACAATTCCACAGATAATCTATGGCTTAGAGTTACAAGAATGAAAGAGGCCATTTTCTTAAAACAAAAGGAAACTATGTGGGATGAAATGGCACTACGATATTTCTCTATTGCTTCTAACATGGTTGTACATTGACGTTCTTCTCCACTCTCACTGACTAGTGCACATTAAAAATCATAGCTCAGAGCAAACTTGTTACACTGCTACAAAATAATGAGATGCACAGAATTCAACAAAACGTGGAGCTTTGAAGAAGCCGTGACCCAGGGTAAGCAGCTCAGAAGAGAACAAACTCCCCAGAACAATTCGCCCTCGCCCCATGCTAGTATATGTGCACACAGTGCACACGAACCCACATGCCCCATGCACACATGCGCACACACACACGTGCCCCACACTTTCACTCCAGTCTTACAAGACAAACTCCTCTCGAAGTTTCCGGCGATACTGCTTTTTTGGCTTCATCGTATTGAAGTAGGGAAGCTTGATGACATCTGGCCACACCGCAGGACATGGACTCCCACATACTCGGCTAAACAACACATGCAAAAAGGAGTTACCCAAAATGGGACCACAATCCTGCTCTCCCAGTACCCCCGCCATGCCCAGCCTCGGCCTGCCTGGTGCACGGGGCAGACATGTCACGCAGCGGTCAAGGATCAGAAAGGGCAGTGAAGGAAGAACAAACAAGAAAGGTGGTGCCCTCTGTTCCTTCGTGGCTGCCCTAGGCTCACTGATCCCCTTCCCAACCTAACAGCGAAGGTACATGCCCAGGGAACAGTTTAGTCCTATGGGGTCCCAAAATCAACACCCCCTTAAGAGACTGTATGTTAAAGCCAGATGCAACATCCTAAAGCTAGTAGGGAATAAACCACATTTAAGTAAATAAGTCAGTGGAATAATTACACCTATTGCTTCATGAGGAATGAGGAATGGATGAATAAGGGAATAAAATTCTGCTAAAAAAAATTAAAAATTTGTTTTTAACTAATGGAAACTTGCACGTAAGGAATTTGGGTTACGGTCGAGGTTGCAAAGCAGCGGGGAGGCTAGGACTCACTCCTTTCCTATCTGTTTGGGTACTGACCTTTCAAAGGGTGGTGCAATGGAATGAGCGCAGGAATGGGAGCCAGGGAATTGAGTTCAAATCCTAAATCTGCTATTCACTCTGTGTGGCTGATTGTGAACAGATACCTGCACTCCTCTAAGGGCCTCCCTTTTAAATTGGTGATCCTATGTGATAAATAATAAGAGGAGGTTCCCGTAGCCCATCACATATCTCCTTTAATCCTCCCAACTCTGGGAGATAAGTGCTATTATCCCCATTTGACAGATGAGGAAACTAAAGTGCTGTACTTTCCCTAAAATTATAGATCTAGTCTGTGTCGAAGGCAGAATTTGAACAGCCAGGAATAGCAGAATAACTGGTGAGTACAAAGGAGGGGGTAAGATATAAGAACACATGCACAAGTTAGAAGGGGCCAGGTTATGAAAGGCCTTAACCAGAGGCCCCAAAATCAATCAAGTAAGGGATAAAGGCTCATTCCTGCCCTTCATGAAGATCACCCTGATGGACCAGAGGAAAGATGGAGGCAGGGAGACCCTGCAGCAGCAGAGTGGGTGAGGGTGAGTCAATCAGAGCAGAGGCTGCCATGACAGAAACAGGATATGGGGAGTAGGGAGCAGTGACAGTGTGGAGTTCGGCCTGTTCCAAATAATAACTGAGAATTACTGTCAAGTTCATGGGGCTTTGGAGGGCCCCTAGGAATCCCTACCTCTCCCCCCCACTCTGCTCCTACAGGCCCTCTGCCCAGAGCCCAGAATTCATGTGTGGGCCACACACAGTTCAGAACCCTCTTCATTTGACTAGTTTCCAAGGATGGCACTTAAACTATTCAGACTCCACCCCTTCTGTGCCCAGCTGTTATTTGCCCTAAATTAACTTGGCACCCTTTGCCAACAAGGAAAGAAATTGTCAGTCTACATAGTAAAGATGGCCTTTGTGCACAGATAAAAATAATCGGGGTGGGGAGATCATCTCCCCCAGGTTAAAAACTGGCCTCAGTCACACTGGTGATCACGCACTAAGAACGTTTTTGTAGTTGTCAAACTTATAAATCTATTGACCCATTTGCCATAAATTTTTTAATTAACTGAAAAATCTGAAATTGATGTGGAAGCAGAAATGAGAGCAAGGTCTGCCCGCTAGGGCAAATCAGACTAAAAGTGATTTTTAGCCTCTGCTTAACAAAAGATGTAAGGTCTAATAAAATGAGATAATTGTTCTGATAATGATTATGTCATGACATGACATTAAAGGCTATTAAGAATTATTCATTTACTAAGAAATTTATACAAGATTAAGTCTCGAGACAGCTAGTTGGTACCATCAATAGAGCACCAGCCCTGAAAGTCAGGGGGATATGAGTTCAAATCTGGTCTCAGACACTTAACACTTCCTGGCTGTGTGACCCTGGGCAAGTCACTTAACACCAATTGCCTCAGCAAAAAAAAAAAAAAAAGAATAAGTCTCCAAAATACATGCAAGTTTCCATTAGTTAAATCTGAGTCAAAATAAAAAAAAAAATAATAATAATAAGATAAAACTGTATTGCCACCTAGTGTATGCAGCCAAAAATACATAATCCATACTATATGGCTTCTTCCCAATAAAGGGCATTTTTCTTAGAATGACAAAGAATTAACTCTAACATTCTGAACCTTTCAAATTCTTAATATTGGCAACTTGTGTTTGCATATACGAGAATTACTTCTTAATTAGAAGAAAATAAAAGATTGGTGTCCAACCTCTGACGTTTAGAGAAAGCTTGCCTGGCCTAAGATCATGCTGGCCTACATATTTCAAGGACCCTCCCCTGAAATGTCTCTTTTCCTTCCGTAGATAAATCTCGCTTTCTCCCGTAACAGGTCACTGCCACGAGTATTTCTTGACTCTACCCTTCTTTATCCATATGTTTTTTGTTTTTCCCCCTTGCTAATTCTTAAGAAGTTGCTTCTCTCTGCTCCCTCCAATACAAACTTTCCATCTGTTCAAATTTTCAAATCCCCTTACATATTCCCAAGGTGATCTCCGGATTCCCAGGCTCTATACCTTATTGGACCAAACTACCAAGTGATGTGGGTTTGACCTTCAGCTCTATTCCACAGACATCAATGCTCTGAGACAACAGGACTTTAGCTGAAACAGCATTCTCCCCAAAGTTGATTTAAACACAGGTTCCACAGCACCAATGCTACAGACAACTTGACTTTCCTCTCCAATAAGAACACCCTTTAAAAGGTTTACCTTATCAGTTCCAACTGTGCAAGCTCCTGGTTTGCCTGAAATATCGGTTTTTTAGTGAAGAGTTCACCAAGGATGCATCTGGAAAACAAATATTCATTATTACAGAAGGGCTTTATTTTGCTTCAAAATGTAGAACTGAGTAAACTCCAACAGGAAATATAAAGATTTCTTACCCACAGCTCCATACATCAATGGCGGGGGTGTAGCGCTCCTCCCCTAGAAGTAGCTCCGGAGGCCGGTACCATAGAGTGATCACTTTGTTGGTGTATGGCCGACTGAAATACAGAGAAAACATCTTTTAAAGTTAATCTGTCATAAAACAGGGACTGATTTCTTGAGGACAACATAAAGGACAAACATACATTGCTAGCTCATTAAAACCACCCTCCCACTCTCTAAACTAAAAGTCACTTTCATTCCCACATATAACACATGAGTGCTTTCTATATTGGATATTTCAGTATTAAAAATCGGTTCTAAATGTTATTTAATACCACCAATACCCATCACAAACACCTGATTAAGAGCTAGTAGGACAAGTGACTCAGCTGGTTGCATTTACATTCATTCCTGACAAATGCTCTAAATTTCATTCCAAATATTGTGACTAGAATGGCGGGTCTAGAGCCAGGAAGACTTGAATTCAAATCCTGCCTCAGACACTAATGTGACCCTGGGCAAGTCACTTCACCCTATTTGCCTCCGTTTTCTCATATATAAAGCTGAAGGAATGGCAAACCCCCTCCAGCGCCTTTGCCAAGAAAGCCCTAAATGAGATCACAGAGTCAGAAGCAAATAAACAAAATAACACGTTGGGGGGAAAGTACCCTGTTTTTCTGCAAATAGAGAAGAGCAGTTTGTTCCTCCTTCCTCATAGCCCACGCCAATAAAGTCCTGGACCCGAAGGCCTGGAGTTCGGTCAAACTGCAGGCAAAAAAGCAACGGGTCTGAAGCAACACAACAGCTTCTGCTGCAGCTCTGCACTTGCACAGTCCTCCTACATCCAATCAATTCTAAAGGAGTTCATTTACTTTGGACCAACTTGGAACCTTACTACCACTTACCAATTTACACCTTAAATTTAGTTCATGATTCAGTCTAACATATTGAAAGAAAATGGCCAGCAAGTTTGGAAATGGGTGTCTCATTTAAATTTTTCAATTATCTCTTCTGAATAAGTAGATATTTATAAGGTGGTTTGTAATCATCATCTTATTCAATCCTCATTCACAACCCCATGAAGCAGAACCTGGAAGAATTATTGGCCCATTTTGCAGCTATGGAAACTGAGTCTGAGGGAGATCCAGGGTCTACGGCCACATCCATTAGCATAGCCCACAATCACTGTTTTTCCTTGCTCCCTCCCTCCTTTCTGCCTAACCAACCTGTGTTAGAGCAGAACATTTCTACAGCATGGGTAATGACCGAGGTACTAGAAATCTATGTATCCAGAAGAAGACTCATTAATCCCAGAACCACCCTTGTGGTTGTCTATCTGATGGTATTGCTAAAGAGGCAGAGATGTCCCAGAGCGGGCCAAACAAAAGAAGGGAGATCTTAAGTCTGGACCATTAAAGGAAGGGCTGAAGGAGCTGGGTAAGCCAGAGCCCCACTATACAACTTGGCAAAGAACAACCCAGAGATCTGAGAGCAGAAGCTGAAGTGATGGAGAGACTGAACTGAGGATAAATTTGCTAAAAAGCCAGGGATGGCAAGTCAGCAAGTCTAGGACCACAAATTCATCTATTTTCTCCATTAAAGAATGAACAAAGAATCCATTTTTAGGGTTTAAACTAAATGAGGAAAGCACTGTGTTTAATGCCATGTAAAACTATTACGTCTTTACTCGGTCCTCTTTTTAAATGACAGAGTACACGAAATCTATTTTTCCAAATTAGGGAACTTATACTCTAGG
This sequence comes from Sminthopsis crassicaudata, assembly GCF_048593235.1. NCBI lineage: Eukaryota > Metazoa > Chordata > Mammalia > Dasyuromorphia > Dasyuridae > Sminthopsis > Sminthopsis crassicaudata. Next base: position 750,607,079 of record NC_133617.1, on the reverse strand, counting down.
AACAGAAACTTCCCAAACACCTAGAGACAACTTGAAAGGCAAATGGTTTTACTTAAGTAATAATACAAATGCAATAATTAAGGGAAAAAAACAAAGGTGAATTAATTATAACACCAAAATTCCATTTTGAAAAAGCCTCAAGTAATCGAGTAAATGTACATTCTTTGTAAAATAAGAGACCAGATAGGAAAAGCTTTATAGCAAGCCTACTCTAGTTGTGTTATACTTTGAAGCACCTAAGTGAAAGGTAGCATCACTATGGACATCGAGAAGAAAACAGTCACTAGCTGAGAGTGCTCGATCATCTCCCAGTCACTCCAAGGATGGCCCAGGTCACGGGGCTCTTATCCCTCACTTATTTATGAATCGTTATGTGTAGACACAGACCGAAACAAAACAGTCCCTGTTCTCAAGGACTGCACATTTTAACCAAGGAAAACAAATATATACACATACAAACATGAAAGAAAAAAACCACTGGATTTGGCAATTAAGAGGGAGGAAAATCAGGAGAGTAAAAGGGATGGTTCTAAAAACCCGAAAAGAGAGCATGCAGGAAGAATGATCAACCACATCAAAGGCTAGGGCAGCCAGGCGGTGCCACAGAAACCCAAGTTCAAATACGGTCGCCATCATTTACTAGCTGTGTGACCCTAGACAAGTAGTTTAACTTGTTTGTCTCATTGTCCCCTCTGTAAAATCACAATAGTAATACTAGCATCTATCGCCTAGTATTATTGAGAGTCAGCTATGATCATAATTACAAAGTGCTCGGCACCTGGCACATATAAGTGCTCTTTGTACATTAGCATTTTTATTCTTAATGCTGTTTGAGGCTGCACAGAGGCCAGGGAGAATGAAGAGTAAGAAAAAGCCACTGGATTTGCCAGATAAATAGGAAATTTTGAAGAGAGCAGTTTCCATGGAAGGTTAAAGAGCCAGACTGTTAAGGGGTTCAGACAAGAGTAGGAGAAGGGAAGGTGGATGTGGCCAGAATAGGCAGCCGGAGACCAGTTTACCTACCAAGGGCAGGAGAGAAATAGGATGACAGTTTGCGGGGACGAAGGATCAAGTGAGCCTTTTTTGAGAATAAGGCAGGTATGGGCATATTAGGCAATAGGGAATAAGCCAGGAGGAAATGAAACTAAGTATTAATAGAGGGTAGATGTCAGGGGGCAATCTTTTAGAAGAGAGGGGAAGGAATGGGATGGATTGCACAGGCAGAGGGGGCAGCCTTGGTAAGGAACAAAACATCACATGAAATCAGAGAGGGGCAGAAGGCATCTGAGTGATGGGAGAGGAGCTTCCTCTTCTCCCCTTCAAAATGACCTCCCTCGCCCCCAGCTTCCAACACACTCAGCCCTCACCCCCGACACCTGCACATTTATTCCATGACTCTCTGCTCTTCTTATCAATCAGTGGCAGCTAAAAGCAGACTTGGCAAAAGGTGCCTTTGAGGTAGAAGGTCTTAAGAGATTTGAGTCTTATCAAATGCCACCCTGGAAGAAGCCACTTCTATTTTCCCAGAGCCCATTTTTCACAGGTTTGGGCAGAGAAGCAGAGAGAGAGACCAGAGCGGTACCCAGATCAGTTGGAATGGTGCTGAAGGGTGGGGAGAGTTGTGGCGGGGCAGCAGGCCCGGAGTGGCAACAGCGGAACAGCTCATAGCGTAAATGGAAATATTAGGAGCCAGTGTGTGCCGAGCCCAGTGAGGAGAGATGATTATAAATCCACTGAGACACGTGCAGGACTTTCTCCAAGTCTGCTTTAGCTGCCACTGGTTGATGAGTAGAGTGGAAGAGTCAGGGAAAACCGTGCAGATGTTAGGGGGTGGGGACTGAGTGTGTTGGGAGCTGGGGGGAAGGAAGTCAAGGTGGAAAGGAAGAAAAGTGGGACCACCCAAGGGAAAAGAGATTATTACACATGGCACACAGAAGCAGCAAGGCAGCACTGTGGGGACACTCGGTTTTGTGAGTTCAAATCCAGCCTCAGACATTTTAGTAACAAGTCACTTCACCCTGTTTGTCTGAGGAGAATGGCGATCTACCCCAGTATCGTTAATCCCAAATTTGAAGGCCCATTTATTCCAATAGTTGCCAAGATATTTCAAGGGAAATATCCTTAAACCCCACGAGGTGGCGCCATCTTCCTACAACAAGAAGTACCCAGGAAACCATCACTTTTACAGGGCCAATGCAGTGGCTGCCAGTGCTGGTCCACAACAGCCAAGGCGGATCTCCTGCTGAATTCTGACCAGGATCCTGGCACTCAGAGGCCGAGGCTCCAGTGTTCATTTCTCCTTGATCAGCAGGGAGGCCTTCTCCCTTCCTCCTGGGTCACGGCACCCCCTCCCTCCCCTTCCAGGCCCCAAAGCCCCTGCCCAAACACGAGCCTCTCCAGTCTTCCCATAACACTTGTTTCCAATTCTTCACTTTCAGGACCCCCCCCTCAATTATTTCCCTCCCTGGTAAAACGTTAGGACTAAAGATATGGGATCATTTAAGGGTTTCACAATTTCAGAGTCTCCAACATTAGCCATCAATTAGGATGCTGAAGAAAAAGCTTTGTCAATGTGGAATCTGATAAATTAAAAAAAAAAAAAAAAAAAAGTCTCACTTTGAAGTCTACTCCAAACATTCCCAGATACTTAACACAAGAATTTTTAAAATACACTCATATGCTAATCCTGCTCAGACCGCTAACCTCCACAGTAGTAAAGGGAGGACAGGGGACAAGAAACAAATAATTCACCAGGTTGTTCTAGCCTTCCCTTCGGGGATGGTCAGAGTGAAGGGGTGCCTCGGGCACCATCTTCCCCAACTTAACTGGCATCAAAGGGCTGGCTCTTCCCGGGGGGCGTCCTGTGGTATACCCATCAGTCAGAGCCAGCAGGAAGCATGCCAGTGAGCCAATCACAGCTGATGTTACAGTACAATGCCTCAAGAGGGAAGGTGGGAGCAGCATTATTCCTGCGTTCAAAGAGGCTGCCGAGCTAGAGAGAATCACAGAATAGGGACAGAACTTCTCCAACTTTTATGTCTAATACCTAGAGAAATGGCTCATGTACACTGACTACTAAAGGAGAAGGGAGAGGAGGTGGGGGAGAGATTTGTATTTTTCCCATGTCTCACCCTTATCTTCATTTCTCCCTTTTTCTTCCTATCTGTCTACCATAAATGGATATATCCATTAAATCCTAAATATAAAGAACTTCGTAAGTTTATTAGAAATCACAATAAGTTATAAAAGTAATAAAGAACACCCTCTTTTGCTGAGCAGGAGAGCAGTGAACTGTGCAGGACCAGGCCCGAGCCAAGGCTCTCCCTTTCTCTGCTGAGACCTGTTTTCCTTCTTATGATCATCTTTCTGGATAAATCACTTTCTCAAACAGAGTTGAGTAGTTCTGCCTTCCCTCCCTCCTCTGCCTACCCCCCCCCCCCCCAGCTTAGATCTCTACTTTCCTTTAGCTTCCTCTACCACTGTCCTTAGGAGGCAGTTTTTAAAGCCTTGTTTTCCTTTGTGCTGTTGCCAAGTTCAGCTTGTTCCAAGCCTCAGTTTTTCTGAATCAGTTATTACAGGACTTTATCTCTCTTGGATTCCTCTGAAGTTACCTATGACCTTTAAAGATGCGAAGCTGGTCAGTAGATTCCTGAGCATCCAGGGTCTCTGCAGACAGCTCCCTTTCTTTATCCCATCCTTATCACTCATCCTTGTTCCTCAAAGTATTCTATCTTCTTGGGAGGTCTCCTCCTACAAGATTTTAAGCAGTGGGATGACAGGATCTCCGTTGGGACTTCAGAGATCAAAATTCCAGCCTGACCACAACAAAGACAGGTGGGTAGAAATAAAACATATCTTGCAAGTGGCCATCTAGACATCATTTTGAGTTCACTAGTAAAAGAAAGCCCTCCAAGCTGCTCATGCCATCTGGGGTCAGCCATCATTACTAGGAAGTTTTCCCTTTGGATGAACCTAAATCTGCTTCTCTTCTATTTCCCACGGCTCCTATATCTCTTCCCTGGGGCCAAAAACAATAAATCTAACTACCTGAAAACTGCTACAGTTTGCCTCGCCTTTCCTCATAAGCTCTATGGGAAGAAAATCCTTTACTGTTATTAAAATTGCATTTTATGCCCACTTCCCCTTCCCACAGAGCAACAATGGTAAGCATCCGTTTCTGTAGATGGATTCCACTCCCTGTTCTCTGACCCCTCAGAAGCCTGGCTCAGACACTTGAGCCCCAGAAGGAAGGGTGGCTTCCTCTCAAGGTTCCTACCACCACTTCAAGACCAGTTCCTCACCTTCTGAAGAATAACGCTGTCCTCAGTACAAGAAAATTACCAGATGCTCTGGTTGTGGCAGAAAGAAGGAAGGCTCCAGTGCCCACTATCACAACTACACCTTGCAAGCAAGGCCGGATGATGGTGTTCCTCCAAGTCAATATGATCTACGGTGGATTCCCACACTAAAATCCTTTGTTTCTCGCTCCAGTGATCATCACCAAAATAGAATCCATCATAATATGACGGCTCCCTCTTCGTGCCATTACATCACATTTTGTGATGTAATGCAACTTTATCTAATCTGTCTCATACGTAAAGCAAAACGGGCCATTTCTGCATTTTAGTCATGTCTCATAGTAATGAAGAAGAATGTGTCTCCTTTCCCCAAGTGCAGCAGTTTCTCTACCACATTCTCTGCCTGATATATGGGAGTCATCATTAACACACCAGTTCTTGGATAACGTCTCCCATGAATTACTGTCTCCATCAGTAGTTTGCCCCCTGCCTCTCTCTCAAATCTGTCTTTGAAGAAAATGTGGAATGTTCTCAGTCTCCCTCCATTTCCAGTTAAATCCCTTTTCATTGGATCTTTAAATCTCCATGCAAACATATATAGTTATTTAATTAATTGAAGGTGTCCTTTAGCCGGTTTCTCTGAGCCAAGAGTACAATTTCTGTGCTGAGGTTCTCAAAACCATCTTCTTAACCAATTATTGCCTTCTAAAAATTTTCTTCAACAGCCATAATTAGGGGCCCATCGGTGCCCTGAAGCTTCTGAATTTGTAGCCCAGAACATCCCAATCCAGAGTTCACTTCAGATATTCTGCCAGGCAACAGCATCGGTTCTCACCCTTGTCACCACGTCCATCATGGAGTCTGACAAGTCTTGGCTGCACAAATGCTAGCCCAAAAGGATCCACTGTGACCATTCGCCATGATGCCAGTAAGCAGAAGCAGACAATCTTGTCCCATTCGTTTCTCCCTTCCCCCTGATCAGCCCTGGAGGGAACATCCTCTGTCCCCAGCAGCGCCAGGGACGGCTCAGGCCCGGGACTTGCAGGAGACTGCCCAGGGTTAGCAATTCTTGGGGCCTTCTGGTTCCTCCACATTCTTCTCCCTTGGAACTTCTGGAAAGAAGCATCAAAGGCCTCCAGCCTCACTGGGCTCCCTTTGAAGCATTTCTTCCAATCTTTTGAGGGACACTTTATTCTATTCTCCAGGATGAGCTAGAGATTAGAGACTGAAGAGATTAATGTCATTTCCTATTCATGTTGACTTTCTAATTTTCTTCCTAATTTGGTTTTATTGTAATTTAATGGTTTTTGCCTGTTACTAAATTTTGTCTTTACCTAACTTAATATATATTTATAGACTGCTATTAACTACAATGCATTATGGAAAAGTCAACAAAGACTCCAAGATTTCTCTTTCTCATGTCTTATAATAAGAGAAAACAGAAAAATGCACTGCCCCATATTTTTAAACTGTCTAGAGTAAATCTCTTCCCATGATGGTGGAAGCTTTCTGCCTTTCAGCACCTGAGATAGAAATAAAAGAAAACTGAAAATATCTTGGGTGAGAGTGGGAGGAAGAAAGAGAATATAACCAGAAAATGGTCATCTTTCATTTCCATTAATTTCTGACTGAAAATTGAAGAAGTGAAGGAGGCTGTAATTTAATAATAATAATAGAGAATTCTGTAAATAAAAGTACATCCTCCATGGTTACACTGGAAAATTTCCCAGATAACTGAAACCATATTGTTTTAAAAATCAAGGTGGTGATAAAAGATTCCTGAAGGACAATTACATTTGAAAGGAAATGTATAAAAATTTTTTTTTCCCTTTGCAAATTAATCATTACAAAAGTTGGTATGACTAGCCCATAAAAGGGAAAGTTGAAGGAGCATTCTGATCCTTAAAGATAGGCACTGTCATGTGGAAAATGAACATGCAATGTTGCTATAGTCTGCAAATGATCCAACAAAAAAGAAAGTCATTGTTACCTAAGCACATAACACTGTAAGTTAAACTTCTTGCTTCCCTAAAATCAATTATCCTTTACTAGAATTAGATTATACATCTATAGATAGATATAGATAAGCTATAAGCTCACACTTATAGAATGTTTAATAGTTTATAAGATATTTTGTAAAAACTATGAAGGGGTAGTATATAGCCAGCATAAATTTCTTAAAGCACCAATGTGCTCCCTTCACTGTCATGCTTGAAAACTTTCTTCAATTATTCTGTATTCCCTCCAGAGAAACTGAGAACATCACATCCTATCGTTCTAGGACCTCCACAATTTGGCTCCAACCCGCCTTGGCAGAACTCTTTCCTGCCACCATCTCTCCCTATGCTATTTTTCTGACAAATTAAGGCTGTTATCATTTCCTTGCCCCTTCAATACAATTGTCTACATCTGTGGAACAGCATTCTCTCTGCCCTCATCCACCCCACTCCCCTTCACTTCGACTTCCTTTAAAGCCCAGCTCTGACATTACTTTCTCCATTCTTCCCAATCTGCCCTCTTCTTGAATCTCTCAGCTTTATTTATCTGACTCTCCAACATTAAGATCATTTTTGCTCGTGGTTTTATTTTTGTGAGGTTCCCACCACCATAAACCAGTCCTCCTAGCACAGGGGGCTATCTTCTTTGGGGACCCCAAGTCCAGGGCCCTCCTCAGAGTAAGCGGTAAACAAATGTACATTTAATTCAACAAGGAAACCATCTCAGAGAAGATCGGTGACTTGCTCAGTCACCTGGAGAGTAATGAGGAGAAGCAGAACTCTGAGCTCCCACCTTACAACTCTCCAGTTCAGTCCTTCGTGTCACTATAACCTCCAGCTTTTCGTGCTCAAGGTATCTCCCATTTTAAACTGAAAAAAGGAAAAAAGTTGGATATACCTAGTTGCTTTATCTCTAACTGTGGAAATATATTTTTCTAATTAGACCAATAAATATGTAGAAATTGTTAAATGGAAAATTAGAATTACTTCATAGTTGATTTTCATCTCTACCAAAACAACACAAAAGGATATTCCATTCAAGCAAAAAAACAGCCTAATATTGAGAAAATACGGTAATCTTATAGTAATTTCAATTAACAATGAACATGACTCTGGAAAAAGAGGCTCAAGGTTCAAATGCCTCCCTCTGATACCTACCTGAGCGAGTTCCTTAAATTCCCTAAGACCTCAGTCAGTGGTTGAATCTGGACAAGGAGTGAGTTAGCCAAAGTCTCCAGTGGGAGCCCAACCATGAGTCCTCCTTACAAACATATTTCTCCCCCACTCAACAGCCCAGGCAGCAGAGGGAAACAGCAGAGTATCCATGTCCCAGAGTACCTTGGGACAAGGGCCCACTCAACTCCATTTCCCAGTTTCAAATGAAGACAGTCCAAAAGATACATCCCTTAAAAGTCAGGCGATCTCATGGATAAGACTTCCTCTGGTTTTACCAACTATATGAGCCAGACCTAACCCCCACCTAAAAAGCTCTGCTTTCCTAGCAGTAAAATAAGGGGGTGCTTGGAAGGTAGATTAGAAGATCTCTAGGGTCCTATCCAATTCCAATAGTCTGTAATCTCCAAGAATGAACATATTCAGAATAACAGGCACTGCAAGATTCTGAATCCAATTATTCTCAGTATCCTCCTCTTAGAAATCAGAAAAATGACACTATCTTTTAGATATATTTTAACAAGAGTTCAAAAAAGGCATCTTTTAAAAAAATCTTCATTAACTGTGAAATTCAAAATGGAGGATCAGTTTTGTTCTTTTAAAGCACATGCTACTTAAGAACTGCTGAAGTTTTGCAATGCAAATTATAGTGACATTAAACTGCTTTCCCCAATAACCCAAAAGAAAAAGACGCTAAAATCAAATCCAAACTGGCTTAGACTATGAGAACAAGGGGTTGTGTTTAATGGGTCCAAGAGGCCCCTTTCAAACTTTATGATTAAATTCAATCCAAGAAGCATTTATTCTATGGCTTAAGAGGTTTTTATTTGCTTACGTAAAAATCTGTAATTCATTATCCTTGTGGATTTTCCAAAGTTTTATTTTGCAAACCATGTCATTTCTGAGAAGAGACTGTGTTGAATTACTTTTTATTTGTTGAAGAAGTAAAAAGGAAAACTCACTTGATTTAAAATTAAATTAAAATATCTTATAAATCAAACACTATCTTACTGAATATCCTTAGGGTTTAACTAAAGGGGGAGAGGGAGAGGGATGGCCCGCAACCACAGCCTGTCCCAAATCTCCCGTGTTTACAGCTGTCTGCACAAAATGTAGACTAACAAGCAAACCTACCCCCATCCCACTACCACCATCATCACCTCCCGCCATGAGTTAGAATCAAGGGTCAAAAATAATCCTCCACATGTCCCTATGAAAAGTGAGCCAAACACAAAAACTGAACCCTTTAGGAAACCCACACTAAGGGCATGTCCTAGAAAAGACTAAGTGGATACATTTAATTCTCATTACAGTAACACAAGGAACAACAATATATCAACCAACAAATGTTACATTTATTCATTTAAACATCATTCAGATAACATGTGCAAACAATAAATGTAAACTTAAATTTGTTTTCATTTGTTGAAAGTCAGCTTTATTTTGACAACCTGTATAAAGCATTTTGTTACAATTATACTGACTTGAATAAACAGTTTCCCAACAGGGGACCAAATCTTTATAAAGTCAAAGCAACAAGGTTTGGCTAGAACCTGCAGAGGTCTGGGAATGAAGATAATCGTACTATTAGGAGTCAATGACTACACATGACAAGACCACCTGATGACCCAAGCCACTCTTCCATGAGCTTAGGCAGGAAGTCATGTCATGCCTCTCAGTAATTGAATGTAAACTTATCAGTAGGACTTTTAGAATGGGGCCGCTAAGTTTTACAATATTTGATGCATCTTACCTTTCTTCTGAGCTATATAATCGAGCAAGTCCAAAGTCGGCTAGCTTTATCTGCCCTCTAGGGAAAAGAAGAGAAAAAAATTAGGAATTTCAACGTCAATTCCTGATAAAGGAAAATATGGTCAAAACAAATTTGTGAAAACTGCCCAAAGTATCAAAAAATGAACCAGGAAACAGCACATCTGGGGTTTTCTTTTTCCCCACCCTCAAAATAAAGAAACTCGGTATTCTGTGTAAAGCCCAAATCCTGCCTACACCCAATCCCTCCTTATTCTTTTCTACTTCCCTTCAGTGCCATCTGTCCTTACTGTGTCGATCATGATCATGTTCAGATGTCATACATCACAAACAATAAAACACTAATACAAACTAAAAATGACAAGTGATGTTTCAGAAGTTAGTAACAATAACACACCTTAGATTTAGGGATAAGATGAACTCATTTAATTTTAAGGCAAGATTTTCATTTAGCCTTTTATAAAATCAATTAAGTTCCATTATTTCACTTCTTAGCAATGAGCAAGTAGCCTTACGTATAGAATAGCAGCTCAGGAAGGAGTGCTATAATAAATGAAAAGTTTAAAAAACATATAGTGTCCCCTTATATGAAATATGCCTAAGTCAGATAATTATATACTGGTCACAAATGGCCTTGCGGACATGTAGAAGAAAGTCCCCCGGAATTCTGGGATCTCAAGAAGATGACCCCGACAATGAAGTCTGAATGTAAGCTGATCTGGACAAATCGCTCTGATTTTCAATAAGCAGTCATAAAAATGACACTCCCGGCCCAGACCCATCTCAGGAATTTAGGAGATTTCTGGTGGCCCAAGAAGCAGCTCTCAGTTTTCATCAGCTTTTCACAATGAGGTCCAAGACTGCAAGACATTCCCAGGCCTGGCCACGGAGGAAGTCAGAAGGTTTCGCACAGTTAGGCCTCTCCAAAGGTTCAGTCTATATGACGTCAATGGAGCCTGGAGGCTTCCTCCCAGAAGTGGGAGGTACAAGACTGAGACTAGCACAATTTGCAAATAATGATCTAAATGAAAAGCATCAAAGACCTACTGGTCTTTTCACTAGTCAAATGGAAATAAGTAGATCTATTATTTGAAAAATATAACAGCATATATGTCATGTTGGGTAACAAGGCTTACTTAGGTATCCTGCCTTGACTTATTAAGCAAGGAATTAAATATGTAAATACATGTTTCCATTTTAATTCTGATCAGATTCAGTCAGTACTATGAGCCGGCATAAATTATCAAGTTTTAATCAGACTAATAGCATCATGTGGAGCAATATTGAAGGTGCTGTCTTTTGGCTATTTTAAAAACATGCTTCCCTACCCCACCCCCAAAAATGAATAGACACAAATATATAGATAGAAAAAAATTCAGTCATACCTATTGTTTAGTAGAATATTTGAACACTTAATATCTCTATGTAAAAAGTTCTTCTTATGGCAATAATCCAAACCTTCCATCAGTTGTCTCATGAATGATTTTATGTGATTTTCATTAAAATGAACCAGGCCTGATTCCAGGAGTCCCATCAGGTCATGGTCCATGTATTCAAACACCAAATAAAATGCACCTAAGAGAAGAGGAAAGAATTAACAAAGTGTTACTTGTTTAAGTTTGGAATCATCTCAATCAATCCACAAACATTCAGTAAGTACACATAACATGTCAAGTCCCGTGCTAGCTGCTGGAGTTACAGACAAAAATCACTCTCATATCTAGTTCCTACATCTGATTCTCATTTGCTATCTGTCTGACATCCTCTTACTACCCAGATCTCCCTCTTCTGGATGCCCCTCGGCTTCTCAAGATCCTTCTCCTCCCAAATGATTCTGAACAGGGCAAAGTGTTAGCTCCCTCAATCCAGAGGCAATGAAAGCTTTTGACAAACACAGTCTAACAGTAACTTTTCTTGGCTAACCTCACACTGTTGACACATTCATTTTGCATTTCACGGGAACGGTTCAGCAACATTTCCATCGTTAATACACTTTGTTTTTAAAAATCAGAGTACAGGAATTTGCATTTAACCTTCAATAAGTTTCATTTAGAAAAGTAAAGTGGCAGAGTGTACAGGGGCTGGCTTTGAAACCAGGAAAATAGGTTAAAAATCCTACACATGCCACATCCAGTGCCCTAGGGTAACTTTCCCAAACCCTAAGTTACAGAGGAGGGGCCTTCCACACTGCGAGTTCCTTGAAGGGTGAAAAATCGCATCTTAACAACGCAACAAAAATAATAACAATACAAAAACCTGGCAAGATTAACAGGCTATTTCTCTCTTGAGAGAGCCACAGAACTGCACAGTACATCCTCTTCCTACCACCAAAGTTGACATCAACCTATTAATCACCACTCAATCTAGCTATTCCAAAAGTTCTAAACCAAGCCTCTTGTGTTCTTTTCCAGCTTATATCTCCAATCTAGTCCACATGGATATATTGTAATTTTCCCACAAGGCATCCTGAAATCCAGACACTTTTTTAAAAACTTTAAAAAGTTTTTTTTTTTTTCTTTTTAAATGATAGTTTAGCTTCAATTATATGTTTGCATGATGCTATGACTGACTACGGAACACCATGCTGCGTCAATCAATGCCTTGGATTCTCAAAGGTAATGCCGGTGGTGGGCAAGCAGATGCAACCAGGTGCAAAGAACTTTAGAAATATCAGCATAGTCCAGCCTAACTCAATTCAGAGAAATCTATCACTAAGTACAAGTTATTGATGATTTCACCCACATCAGCTCTAAAAGGCTAATAATATCAATCTGCACCTGTGGTAAAAATAACCACACCAAAATAATCAGATCCTAACATATTAGCCTATCGATGACTCAGCATACTTTTTACTCAGTGCTTTCTATGTGCCAGGTACCATGCTAAATGATGGGAATACACTTGATTTGTGAAGGGAACTTCATATCCATAAAGTATGAACAATGTACTGAGGACAACTGCCGCAGTAAGATTCTACAGCTTCTTCCTCCCACCACTTTCCCCCACTTGCACACGGTCAAGGCCTTCAACACGCGAAAGATGAACAGAATACAGAACGGTAACAGCTCCGTCGAGCTTTGTAAGTTTGCCAAGTGCTTACTAGCATCTATCTTGGCCATTAACTATCGCATTAATGAGGCAGTCCCAAGAAAAATAACTGTATTCAGTCATCTCCTGCCAAACAGTGCGGCTGACGGACAGATGTGTAAAACAGAGCCCGGGGCCACACTTGGCACAGAACGTGTGTGCCCCAGACAAGGTTTGAAATGTTTACTCCCTGACAAATCTACTGGAAGCCTAGAGGCGATGGACATAAAAATAAAAAACCTATGTGCCAAATAGAAAATATTTTTATTGCATTAGAACTTTCTACTTTTTCTTAATCAATTAATAAGGATTTTTGAAATAAGTGTGCCAAGCATTATGTTAAGTGCAGGGGAGCACAGAGGTGTGAACAAGGCACAAAGGTGGTTCTATGATCTCCTTGACCACTGAGGCACACAAGCAGCTATGCTGGCACAGTAAATAAAACACTGGGTCCGGGGCCCCCCAAAAAAAAACAAACAAAAAAAAAACACAACCAAAACAAAACAAAACAAAACAAAACAAAACCAGTGTTCAAATCCAACCTCAGACACTCACTGTGTAACCCTGAGCAAATCGTTCAACCTCTGCCTCAGTTTCCTCACCTATAAAATGGGAATAATAATAGCACCTACCTCCCAGAATTGTAGGGAAGGCCAAATGAGATATCTGTAAAATGCTTTGCCCAGTGCCTGGAACAGAGTAGTAAGCACTCTGTCAATGTGAGCTATGAAGAGGACGGTGGTGGCCATTTGTTGATGTGGACATGTCTTCCACTGAGGCAGACTGGAATCTGTCCCCGTTTTCACGCCCTCTCACAAATGCTCCACAGGGGATCTATCCAGCATGAGGAATGCCTTCCCCTAGTTAGCGTGACTTCACATGGATACCAAAGTATTCACGCAGGTCGGCCACTGGCTTCTCTGCTACTCTCAATACAACATCAGCCATGCTTCCCTTCCAGTCAACCATCTCCTCACCAAGGGCTTTCAGGTTACTTTTGTCACACACAAGAACTCAGGGATATTATCCTGAAATGTACACTTATCATTCATTTTGTCACTGACCTTTGAGTCATTCACAGCCTTAATTCCCGGAAGTCTAGAACTCCGATTTGAAGGGGTCCATAGCCTCACACCTCAGTTAAACAAGCCTATCCTTTCTTGCACAGAGAAGCTCAAAGCCCTGCACCACTTCCTAGAGGGTATACAGCCCACTCTCTCATCCTCCTGCATCAACGGGCAGCCCTATTCACACACCACAGGCAGTCTGTCCAAGACATATTGGCTGACATCTTCTATTTCATCTTTCTGAAGTTCTTTCTTCATTGTTTTCCCCTTTTATTTTTTTGTAACCAATGACAGCTCTCAAAGTCGGGGAGGAAATAAGGTGATAGAAAAATAAGAATTATCAAGAAAAATATTTAACAAGTCTGTCTGAGAAAAGGAAGTACTGGAGAAAGGGAGCACCCTGGAAAGGGAGATAAAAGTGATAAGAAATCCAGAAGTAAGGGGCAGTCTGACCACTGTCAGAACTATCAACTTGAACTTAAAACTAAACTTCTCGAACTATAAACTAAACAGTCAGTCTAGAGCAGTAAGAGGTCAGGGAAATCCTGTGCTAACAATAGACAAAGGATGCTTCCTATATTCTCAAACAATCCAACCCAAGGAAAGCCACATAAGGTGCAGAGCTTGTCCCAAGGTTAACCCAGAACAGAGTGGCTGCAAGGAAAAGGAGAAGAGGGCTAACTACTACTTTTCTGACTCCATGTTCCCATGTGCTAAGGGACAGTTTTCCCAAATCTGAGAGGGGTCTATCCCACCCAATGTATTAGAAGGTTGCAGACACTATTCATTTTGTGTTTTGTAACACAGAATTATTCTCATCAATTTACTCTTATTACTTACAATGTTGTGCTTAACTACTTTCGCTATTAGAAAAAATATTTAAATGACTGTTTAAAACGCTTTTTGACCCCATTTACTGAAGAATATTTCTTAATATATTAGGTTTGTGTCAATCTGAGAATTTGGATGTCAAGTTTTCATTAGAGAAAAATTAGGCCCCAGTATATATTTTTTTAAAAATTCTTACAGCACTGATTTTAATTGTCCAAAGGGTTTGAATTTCATATATATATATATATATATGACTTTTCTGACACACATCTGGCTATGAGTATTTCCCCTTACTAATCAACAGCTGGGAAATAAATAACCCTCCCTTGTTCTCTAATTTTCTTATGGTAGATTTTTATTGAGGCTATTGATTCATTTGGAATGTATTGTCATATTTCTGTAAGCTGCTAAGATATTGACTTCTATACATATTAATTTTTAGATCTTACTTATCTAATCTATTCCATCAACAATTTTTTGCACCCCACCCCCTACCCTGTACGAGAATTTTGTAAAATGGTTTGGGATCTGATAATCCCTGCTTCCGCCAGAATGGTTTGATGAAAATAGTGCCAAATTTGACATTCAAGGCTACTAATATTTATTATTATATGACCTTGGGCAAATCAGGTTACCTCTGGGTCTCAACCTCCTTATCTATTTCCAAGTCAAGTATCTTCGGACAAACAATTCCATCACTAATCTTTGCAATACACCCCCCAAAATTTTAACTTTTAAATTTAAACATTGATCTTTGTTGCAATTTTCTGTGAAAATTTTGAGGTAAGAGCTGCATTTTGACAGGCTAACAAACATTTAAAGCAGTTTGTGATCTCAAATAGAATTTCTCTTTCTACGTTTTCAACTAAAGCTTTGATAGTGATATATAACAAACACTGGATTTTTGTGAATTTATTCTGTATTCTCATATTTTACAGAAGACCCGACCCTGTCTAGATTAAATTGTGTCCTCAACTCTTTGGCATTTTCTAGGTAAGACTGTCAGCCCTGCAAGTAAGAGTTATCTTGTTTGCGCTAGTTTTCTTAATTTCTGTTGAGTTTTTATAGTCCAGCATTTTTTGCTTTACATCAAATAATAGTGGAGATGACGGCATAATGGTTATGCACCAACTCTAATGAAAAGTATCCAAAAAGAAATGGTCAGTGATCAAGTGGACATGTAACTCACTCACTCATTTAATATAAACTAAGGCTAGATAAAGTAAGTGGCCGCCAACACTGCCACATCAGAGGTTAGCTCTGAATCACCATCCTGACACCAGGACCAGGCCTCCTCTCTCCAAACCGCACAGCCTCTGCCTTCCCCCCATAATTAAAGTTAAGAAATTCAGAGAAAGCTGAGAAGCCAACTTAACATCAACGTATGGACAAAGAATAATATAATCAATGGCTGCACAATATGAATGAAATCAACAATGAGGAACTACTAAAATCCAAACAAATATAAAGGTCAATATCAGCACTACCCCACCTGATTGAAATAAAAGACTACCTTTTTTCTTTGTTAACAATCCAAAACTGTTTTCGGGATATTTATTTTTAGAGCAGCCTAGGAATTTTTTCAAGTGTCTTTTCAAATAAAATATCAATTTTCGAAAGATGAGGTACTGAAGGATCAGCATGAGGGGCTGTCCTCCAAATGCAGAGTAGGGCAAGAGGAGGCATTCTTTATCCATTTATTGATTTCTGTGGAGATATTTAGGTTAACCGAGCTCTTATGTGGCTCTAAATCGCATGCAGGAGGCTCAGTAATATTCTGAGACTTGATTCAATCAGCACAATTTTATTTCTAAAATGGAGTTTCTGAAGGAAGCCCTCTTCAATCCAAGCTCTGCACTGGCCATCTTCCATGATTATAGCCAATAACTTTTTCCACCATCTACGTCCCTGTTTTAAGCTTCCTTTGCTATTTTTAACCAAAAGATGACCAGTTATTTCTGGTGTAGAATCTTTCTTGTATGATTTTTAACATATGAATGCCATATATTTTGTGACAGAAAAAATCTTTAAAGAAACATTTCGCTTTACCAAAGTAAATGCTTTCTTAAAGTTAAACAATCAACACAGTGTATTCCTGGACCCAGAAGGCAGAGCTAGGAACACTGGGGAGATTTAGCAAAAAGGTAGATTTAGGACAGATGTTAGCTACCCCAAGATAGAATGAGGCAGTGGATTCCCCTTTCTAGAGATCTGCAGGCACAGGGTAGATGACACTTGTAGGATATAGTACACAGAGAGAGTAGGCATGAAACTTTTATAGTCAAAAGGCCTCTGGTCTTTTCCAAAGAAGTATTTTTCAAAATACCTTATGGTTCCCTCTTCATGAGGTCAACAAGTATCAAAATCAAGACAACAGGCATTTCTTAAGTGCCTATGTGAGGGGCTGAGAATTTAAATTTCTTAATTTGGAGCACTGCATTAAAATTCCTTGTAGATTTTCTTTCCCGTTCTTCTGCATCAGATACTGAGATAGACAATATCCCCATGGCAGCTTTTCTGCAATTACTGTTTCAAAGCATTCTGAATCAAGGTGACCACATGCCCCAGGAAATCATGTTTCTACTTGTCTTTAGACACACGATAAAGTCTACTCAGCCAACTCTTGTGTTTATTCTCCTCAAAGAATCCACAAGCCGTCTATCCTTCTCCTGAGCTGAAATTATCTTTTGTCTTCTAGACTAATATTAAGAGTTAATATAATTCATTTCCTCCAGAAATATGTCTATTCACAGGTCATTGGGGAAAGGATTTCCAAGCGAATACTTTTATTTAAGTCTGTAAAAAACGGATTCTTGGTATACTTGTCAGCATTTCCACCAATGCCAGGAAAGAAACCGAATAGAACACAAAAATCAAAGGCCATTCTAAATTCTTCTGTTTCACAGATTACCAATACCTAAGAATTTATTGCCTTCCAGTCAGCCTAGTGGAGACTCTGTCCACTTAATGAGGCCGGTCCTAGAAAAGCAAATCTCAGTTTGTAGTAGGCAAAAATTCAAAGTCTTTTGAGCAGAGCAGACTCTCCATACCGTTTAATAAAAAAAAATGTTGGGAAAAAAATTTCTATGTTCACTTATGAAAAAGAAAACTGAGAAGCATGTCATCTTTAAATCCCTCTGGATCGCACACCAAAAGAACTGCAAGTCTATTTTCCTCATCTGTCTGGGGTGCCCACTGAAGCAGCCTTAAAGCAAACTATTGCATCTCCACCAAGAGTAAGTATAGAGACATAGACAAGGAACCTGAAATGCATCACCAGAATAAACTCTGGATAAAAAGGCCTTACAAGAACAGGTCAAATCTGAATAGCTCCCAATCCCCCACAAACCAAAGTGACACCATTAAAGCAGGAACACAGACTGGGTTCTACAGCAGACAAAAAGGCCAAGGTAAAGTTACCAAATACATTAATATTCATAGATGTTTGAAATGATTAATTTATCAAGGGAAAATAAGCAAGAAGAGGTTATAATACCAATTACTCTATGTCTCAATATATGACAACTAACAAGGGAAAAATAAAAAGAGAAAACTAACAATTTCAACTACATAAAATGAGAAGATTTTGATACACACAAAACCAGGACAGCCAGAAAAAAGGAAGAAAAAAAAAAAAAAAAACTGAACAGAGTGAAAAAAGTCTTAGTGCTAAATACCAGTGACAGAATTCTGATATGTAAGACATCTAAACAGAAGTGGTGCACGTGTGTATGTGAGCGAATGGATGTGGGAGTGTGTGAGGGAGAGAGCGAAAGAGCGATCAAGGGTCATTCAGCAACAGTTATACTCCCAAAGGATAGCAACAGTTTTCAAAACAATTATTTCAAACTGCTGTGAGCAATATGAAAGACTGCTCCACAACACACAAAAATGCTAATTAACCCAACTCTGAGATTTCCTCTCACAGCCAACAAATGTTACAAAAGATGAAAACAGTGTATGTGGGAAGGAATATAGAAATACAGGCTTACTAATGAACTGTGCTCCAACTATCTGGAATTATAAGAAAAATAGCCCCAAACTATTTCTATACTCTGAACCAGAATCTTCCTGCTGGGATAGAATAGAAGGAGGTGAAAGATAAAGAGATTCAATGCAGCACTTTTTGTGGAGCAACAAATGGAAACAAATTATATGCTTATTGACCAAGGAATGGCTGAACAAACTATGGAATACAATCTAACAGATGTGGAACTATTAAGAAAATTCAAACAGCAGGATTTCAGGGAAACATGGGAAATCTTATTTGAGGTAATGCAGAACTATAATAATGTAAACAAAAATAACAGTAAAGTCAAGTCAATATATGAAGATTTTACTGACAACTCAACCTCGGCATAGGAGGAAAGGAGAGAGGAGGAGGGCACAGGGAGCTCTGAATGTTGCCTATGCTATCAGCTGATTTTGTTAACTGGCTATTGTTGGATTTTTAGTGTTATTATGAGGAAAGTGTTCCCAGGTTTGGGGAAAAGAGGACCAAAATGGTTTATCAGGAAATGACAATGATAAAACACCAAAAATCACCCGAAAGGTATTGTAAAAAGTCTCAGCATACTAATTTCCCTTTTATTACCAACATTTTCACTGTTTCTATAGTACTCCTTAAGACACAACAGTGATTCTGAACTCCTTAAGGCTGTACCCATGGCACTGTCCAAGTGCATGTAGATAATGCTCACCAATGAGAGGTGGCCATCCACTGGTATAGTCTGGGGCCACACTTAGCCACAAAAATGCCAAATATACAAAGACATCTTCAGTACCCCACTCCACCCCCTCTTACAATGGCTTGTTGAGCTTCCCACGTGATAGTGGCTGAGTGAAAAGGGAACTAAGAGTTTAAAATATCCATTCAGGATATTAGTTAAATTTCAGACACCCTAAATTTTACGTGTTTGTCTAAAGGTCAAACTCGATAAAAATGAGTAGTTAAATCACATTACTGGTATTCTCAACATGAAAGAAAAAAGGATATCGAAAGTAAATGGAAGGATGATTCATTGGTTCATCATAAACAAAACAAAGAAACTGAGCAGAATTGGTTTCTTATCTATCTCTAAACAAGGAACATCTTTCCAGAGATTCTTGGTAATCATGATGAATGCAAATAAAAAGATTAAGATAACTGTAGTTTACATATTAAAATTGATTGCAGAGGTTAAAGAAGCTGAAAATTTCAAAGACCCTGACAATATTCTCAAAACTAGATATATAATCACTACTTCCTTTAAAAAGACAGTCAGAAGGCATATAACAGTGTCCATCAAAGAAAACTATTTGAGCATAAGAAATGTTTTATTTGGATATAAGAATCGTCTCAGAAATGTCTACATTAAAACCATCAACTATTTAAAGCCAGGGTCAAAAATCATTATCAAATTTCAAGAAGAGATAAAGGTAGGCAGAAACCAATGTGAAAAATTACAAGAGCTTGAGCCCTATCTATTTAAACATGCTACTGATGTTAAGCAAAAACATCCTACAATCACTGTGATTTTTCTTTTTTTGCTAAAGTTTAAGAAAAAAGAAAACCGTTACCAGAGCAAGAAGATCAAAGAAACCAATAAACCCACTTGAGTAGCAAGCATATGATCTTTCTGCCAAATGGGAATAAAAGAGAAGCCAAGGACTAGTTCCGAATACAAACAAATTTGTAAAGTACAAAGAGATGGAGAAAAAAATAATGAGCAATATTGTTCCATTGCAAGGAAAAGCAGTAGAAGTAAAAATAAGTGCAAAAAGAACTTGCCCTGAGACTCCAGCTGAGTACTACTAACAATTCAAGAGACAAAGTGGAGAGCACAGTGAGATCATCAGCATTTCCATACCAATCTATTTGCCATCATATTTCACAAAGGAGTGAAAATGTTTGTGTTTGGACCTTCAGATGCAATCCTGGACATTCTATACCTAGTGAAAACCAGCAACATAGATGCCCAACCAGGGAGCAATAGTTGAACCATGAGTGGACATAGCAAAGACAGGTTGCTATCTATCTCAAAGCACTGAGAAACACTTCTCCAAGAAATTTCAGGGAGGTGAAGACATCAAAAGGGAAGAAAACTCTAAATGACAAAAAGCAGTAACTACCAAAACACCAGCTTTCTAATCTTTCTAAAACCCCAAAGAATAATCAGTGCGCATATCAAAGCAGTCCTTCAAGAAAATGTACAAAGGAAAGAGAAAGGATTTTACAAATGATTATTTCAGAGAAGAGCACTTTGTTATGTATTAGAGGACCCAAGGTTACTACCCAGCAGTGTTTGTTGATTAGAACAGACTCTCAATAGAGAGAACTCAACAAGAGCAGAATATATTCACTTATGAGTAAGATACTCCTCATCTATATGTTAAGATCACATTACACTCTTTGATAAATGCAGACAAGGAGACTTGTCTGTAGCAGTACTTGGTATTCCTGTGAAGCATAAAACAAGAGCGACATTTAAGAGATTTGTTAAGGCAGGGACCAAATGGAACAGAGATTCCCTCTAGACCATGAACATCTGGAACCAAGCCCCAGAAATATTGCAAGGCTTCCCTCTTCTTGGGAGACCTAGAACCATTCCACACTAAAAATATATTAGGGAAGAAAAAAAAAGTGCAAAGAAGGAAGAAGGAGGCAAAGAAGAAAAGAAGGAGGAGGAAGGAGAAAAAGAAGAAAGAAAGGAGGAGGGAGGGAAGGAGAGGGGAGGAGAAAGAAGGAGGAAGGAGGAGGAGGACAGAGGGAAAGAAAAAGAGTAGGCGTAGGAGTAATACACAAAAAGTGCCTACTGGCCAGCAGCCATATATGCGAGAGAGGCAGTGCAAGATGGACAGAAAGTTGGGCCCAGGATTAAAGAGAAGGAAGATTTCGACTTATTACTTAAAAGCCTCAAGCTGCTCTCCAGCTCAAAGATCCATCTTTGAAACATGAGCACATGATGGTGAATCTTACAGCACCATATCGGTGACTCTAAGGGAAATGAAGGGACACGAACACACTAGGTTTCTAATGATTACCCAAAATGAAAGAAGCAACAAAGAATAACATCAAAGAAAGGCATTATCAGTAAACGATGATAGCCGCTGCCTCTCTGGGCCCAGCCCCAAGTACTCCACTGGTACCCAGGAAGTACAAAATGGAAATGTGCAGGTGGTTCGAGAATGGATTTCTAGCAAGACATGAATGAGGGGCTGAGATATAGATATAGGGAGATATGGGGGCGTGGCATGTGAAGGGAGGATGAAAGGAAAGAAGGGAAGGAAGGAAGGGAGGGAGGAAAGGAGGAAGAGGGAGAGAAAGACAAGAAGAGGGCTAGAATACTACATAGCTATTTCATTAAAGAATTCTTATTACTTTAAATTACAGAAAAATAATGACTCAGTCATAGTTCCATCAATCAATAAATAATAATAATAAAAAGCATCCACATATTGCTTTAAAGTCTGTAAAATGCTTTATCTACGTAACCCCATTTAATCCCTGGGTGAGGTAGGTGTTCTCATTATACTCATATTACAAAGGAAGCCGGAGAAAATGTATAGGACTTTCCAGGTGGAGGGGAACAGAGGGACAGAGTAAGAATAGATGAGACACACAAGGAGACATACATATACTGAATAAATACAAGTCATTCATTAAGGGGGTGTTGGGAGAAAAGGCATGAGCAGGCTGGTGACCAGGCTTCCCATAAAAGGTGAGGCTTCAAAGAGTGATTCTATGAAAAGGATGCTTTGAGGCAAGCGTACATTCCAAACAAGAGGCCCAGGGATGGGAGTAACTGGTGGGGAAGAGAAGATCAATTGACCCCACAGCCCAGAGAGCCTGAGTCAGGAGCTGGAGCCAGATTAGGAGGACTTTAAAAATTAAGCTGAGACTTACAGCTAATTTCAGAGACAAGAGGAAGTCAGTGGAGTTGTGCATGAGGGAATGGCATGGTCAAATCTACAGAAATGTCCTGCAAAATCTAGTTCACCT
Source organism: Sminthopsis crassicaudata (assembly GCF_048593235.1). Lineage (NCBI taxonomy): Eukaryota > Metazoa > Chordata > Mammalia > Dasyuromorphia > Dasyuridae > Sminthopsis > Sminthopsis crassicaudata. The sequence goes on along the minus strand of NC_133617.1, from coordinate 750,584,875 downwards.
AACACAATCCTTTGCCTAAATATGTATGTAAGGAGTTGGAAGATGGGGGGTGGGAGGGGAGACAAGCCAAGAGAAAGAGGCTGCAGATGACTGAAAGATCATTCCATCAAAGACTTTCCCCTCATTTCAATTTCTAGGTCCAGAAGGCTAGAAGGCAGGCAGCATGAAGTAAACCTGGGGCTTAGAATTAAAAACCCTATAGGGGCTAGAGAGAAATTATTCCTCTATGAGGCTGAGAGCTCAAAGGACTTGCTCAGGGTCACACAACCAACATATCCAGGGCAGATTCTACTGTGATTACTTAAGACCAATATTTAGTGCTTGGAGGTGGGGGGCGTGTGTGAAGGTGTTTCTCTTGGAGACATTTCCCTGCTACCTCGGCCAGAAGCTCAGGGCACTGCTCTGTCTATGATCCACGTCTCTTAAGAACTTGACCTCCTAATGCCCTGCCATTGTCCTGACACAATCCTTCCAGGGTGAGCTACCTGCTCCCCCCCAAGGGAGGAGACCCTAATAAAGCAAGTCTGCTCGTCCCTGAAGATGGGAACATTCAGCGGTGGGGATCAGCAAAGAATGAACAAAAGAAGGGCTAGAGAAGCAAGGAGCCAAGGGAGGAGGCAAGGCCTCTTTGAAAGGGCCAGTGAGGAGCTCAAGATTGCAAAGGAGGGAAATAAAGTCACAAGGGGTGGGATGCCATGTGAGAACAGGAAGGCATTAAGAGAAAGGAGGTCTCAATAATGTTAAAGGGGGAGTCTGAGAGGAGGAAGATGACAGACGTGGAAGAAGATAAACAGAAACCTGACTCCTCAGGGAGAAGGCCTGCGCCCCTGGGGGTCTCTAGAAGATCAGAAGACAAGAGCGGAGTGCAAGTTCACCAAGTCCGGAACGATCGCCTCCATGGGCCCCGTGCTGAGTGGAGGTTATGGAGTTAATTGGAAACCTCACAATCCATCAACTACACAGAACGCCCTGTCCCCAGGTTTCTCTTAGCATTCCTGCCCGGTCAATCCCCACACGGAGCCCCCCAACCAGCTGTCCCTATGCTGAGTCCTGCTAATCGGGTCACCTACAAATATACACCAGCAGATTTCCCTGAGGCCTTCCCAGCACAGCAATTCTTCCCTGATTTATCGGATTCTTGCCCCAAATCAGCCCCAGACTCCTTTTTTCTCCTTAGTCCCAAATGTCACTCCCTTTCATCCCACAGTCAATCCATCTCAATTTCTCAGAACACTTTTAAGTTCATTTCACCCACATCAAGGCAAAATTAGAAAGGCTCCTTTCCCAGAGGGCTCCACTCCCATGTTCCATTTTCTTTTCACTATTTTTCCTTCTGCCCTTTGCTCTTCTCCTGTTTCCTCAAAGAAATTTCCCAAATAATCCTTTCATCCTTTTTTCACTTCTACTAGATTAAGGGAGGCCTATAAACAAGTCAGTCCTTCAAACATTTGACACTGCCTCTCCTCCCACAGTTGGATCTCTATATCCCAAAGCCTGGCACACAGTTGGAACTTAATAAATGCTTGTTGACTGCTCTCTTCCTGTTCACAGCCCAACACTTAAAATAGTAGTTTACTCTTATGGCCTTGACTTAAAAAGTGAGTCACACATTCACTTTTCAATCAGTATCAGCCTTTTGCCCAATCACTCTCCAGAAATGAAAGCTTACCAGTGATATCTTAACTGTGAAATCTAATGGCGGGGCAGCTAGGTGGCACAATACATAGAGCACTAGCCCTGAAGTCATGAGGACCAGAGTTCAAATCTGCTCTCAAACACTTAACACTTCCTAGCTGTGTGACCTTGGGCAAGTCACTTAACCCCAGCCTCAGAAAAAGAAAAAAAAAAAAAAAATCTAATGGCCTTTGCTTATTCCTCATCCTGTTTTCCTATTTCCTTCTAAAATCTCTTGCCTCCTATCTCTTTGCATAAGACTTCCAGTTTAAATATTTAGCTAAACATTTAAGCATTTATCTGTATTCTTAACTACAGTCCCACATAGATCAATTGCCCAATGGACATTTCCATAAAGATGTCCTACTGGTTATCTCAAACTCATAGGTCTACAATGGCGCTATCATTTTCTTTTTCTATAGACTTATCCCTGCCCCAAACATCTCTATTTCTGTTGGGGACACTGATATCTTTCCAGTCATCAAAGCTGGTCAAGTTTGGTGTATTCCTTTATGTATCTCTCTTAAATCTAAACCTTTGCCATCTTATGATTCCACCATCACAAGCTCGTATCCATCCCCTTATCTCCACAAACACCAGCAGTACCCAAATCCAGACCCTCATCCCGTCTCACCTCAACTCCAAATGAGCTTCTCTGCTTCCAGTATCTTCTCTCTCACATAATTCCCAAACTAGCCTTTCTAAGGCACAGGCCCAACCAGGTCAGATCTCCTTTGCTCAAAAGACTTCAATGTCTTCCTGTTACCTCTACGATAAAGCACCAACTCTTCAGCCAGAAGCCT
>NC_133617.1:750231918-750282310 GCF_048593235.1 Sminthopsis crassicaudata | reverse complement strand
CTGACCATACAGATATTGCTCTAGATAAAGTACAGTTTGTCAGTGTTTTTTTTTTTTTTTTAATTTTTTTTATTTTTTTAAACATTAAGCAACCTGTGCAGGTAAATCAGCTTTGGTTTCAATGTCAGAGCAAGTTAGGAGCTTTTAAATATCCAGTTTGGCTTCTTGGTCACAAGTCCATCATGGCAACTCCTCTAATATCAGTATCCTTATTATTATTATTATTATTATTGGAAAATGATAGAGTCCCTCTTTGTACTGCCCCCTTCCTGCAGCATGCTGCATGCATGGAAAAGCAGATCTCTTGGCAGGGCTTCATTAGTGACCCTGGTGACCATTCTGTAGATTATAGCACAGAGGACATAAAAATCATAACCAGAAACTCACTTCCTCGACAAGAAACTAACAAGTGTGCCTCACAGAATCTCAAATCAGAGACAAGCAAACCACGTGACAAAAAGCTCATTACGAAATGTTATCCCGACAAGATTTTGTAGTCAAGCATTGACATGGAAATTCAATTCCGTTTTCTCCATCTTTGTCTCTCATTTTTGTGTTGGTCATTAATGGGGTACAAGTAGAGTGCTGAGGTAAACACTGATGAACAGTTTATCTTTTTTTTTCTTAAATAGTAACAGTTTAGTATTGCAAGATTGTCAGCAACATTTAGCCATATCTATACAATGTGCATATACCTACATACATTGAGCTTTGGTCCAGCATTGAGAAGACGAGCAAAGGCAATTCAAAATTACTTTTTGGTTATAGCTTGAGTTTTTTTGTACGCCTCTACTTGTTCTTTCCTAGCTCCTTTTGCCTCCTTGTTCTCTTTGTGTGTGTGTGTGTGTGTGTGTGTGTGTGTGTGTGTGTATGTTTTTGTTTTTGTTTTTTTGGTGGGGGAGTAGATGTAGGGTTAATCCAACATAAATAAATCAAAACCTTTGAAGACTTTTATAATCATAACTATCCAAAACAGCTTTTAGTTGGAAGAAACATCCCCAAATCTATACAGGATAAAACCATAAAACAATCATAGGAACATAAGGTGAAAGGCATATCATCGTTGGTCCACACGTCAGGTCGAAATAATGAAAAGAGCTCAAAACCAACTGGAAAGGAGGGGCAATGCTCAAAAGACAATCCCATGAGCTGGAAACTGATTTCTGTTGTGAATTATTGGTGGCAATATTAACTTTCGGGGATGCGGAAACATGAAAATGCACTGTCCTTTCCCAATGGAGTCAGCAATGGAGTCAAACCATAGGCGTGGTCCACAAGACCCACAAGTGAGTTCCACACACATACATCATTTATATCCCCAAGAACCTGTTCAGGCACCTCTTTATGCCTCATAGCAAAAATCTGTTTGTAAAAAATTAATATAAGAAGCATTACAACACCTTATAAATAATTTACAAAACATAATACAAAATTAGAAAACTGTAAAAAAAAATCACTGCACATGAATGGTTTCACGACTGTGGGATGATTAGATTCCTTTTTGCACTACTCTGGAAGATTATATGTATTTTACATTTCACCATCCTGGTTGTTCTCTCCCAATATAGAGCTCAGAACTGAGCAGACCTTATGTAACTGCTCCTGGCATCTGATTAAACATTTAGCATCCATCATTCAGGGTCTTGTGAACTTTTCTTCATGGGGAGTTTTTCTTTGTTGAAAGTAGAGCAGTTCCTAGGAGAATACACATCGAGTTTTTCAGGGAGGACGTGTTGGCCATTTGACTCCCAGCCTGTAGGTATTTAAACAGTTTTGGTGGTGGTGGTGTGGGCCAGTGGGGGGGTGAGTGGGTAAGTGATGGAATGGGTCAAGTGGCAGAATTGACACTGATGTCGAAAGAAGCCGCTGTCCAGTTGCTAGTGTGCCGGAGAAATGGACGTCTCCTTTTTAAAGTTTCCCTGCTGGTTTTGATGTGGTCTCCCAAATGCTGCTTGAATTCAGCAGCTCTAATGAGTCTCTTGACATCACCAACAGACTAACCAATAGAGAAAAACAACAAAATTAGGGGTGGGTTGTTACTGTGGGCAGTCCAAGTGTTTGGTCACCTTGAGGTTGGGAGTAGTAGTGGTTTTTTTTTTTTTTTTTCTTTGCAAATTTGCCTGAAACTATTATATGTGACATTGTTATTTTTTAATTAGAAACAGATATTTACATTTCAACAACAGGGAAACTTAGGCAAAATCCTCCTACATACCTATTTAAACATTTCCCTTCCATCTACATCCATTGGAAAAGGCCAAGGAGCTAAAAGGCTCAACTCATGAGTAATCATTGCTTCTATCTTCTCTGTTTTCCAATATTCTTTTTGTTTACTCACCAAATGGAAGGAAAAGATGGTAAGTTTAATAAAACGACATAAATTTATTTGTCCCAATCCCTTCTGAAAAACTATAAGCACTCTCTCTCTCTCTCTCTCTCTCTCTCTCTCTCTCTCTCCATCTCTCTCTCTCCATCTCTGTCTTTTTCTCTCCCCTTCCTCTCCTTCCTCTCTCCTCTATTTTGTTTCTCTTTCCCTCTGCCCTTTTCTTCTCTCTTTATTTCTCTCTGTCTTAGTCTCTCATCTGATATATCTCTTATGCGGACTGTTCTCCACTCTCATGGAGCTTCTCTTATCTGTTGAGCTCACGCTTGAATTTTGATTATTTAATACTTCTCTCTGTGATTCATCATCTACACTTGCTATAACTCATTGCCCCAATAATATATGTAATCCTAGAATGACAATCCAATGTGAAAAGACAAAAACAAACCAAAACCCAAACAATCCTGACAATCAGTTTTGGAATGAAAAAAAGATATGGCAGATAGCATGAGGCTAATAGGATAACATCATGTGATAGGCTGGAACAATCTAACAGCGTCATTTATTTGTTGACCTGTTTGTTTGGGGATGGGGGTGCATATATATGAATTTCAAGAAATTTCTTTGGCTAGAAGACTTTGGAGAGAAATCATTTTGCATGGGACCCCAACACAGAGATGTGCATGTTGGTTGAAAAATGTTGTATGGAAGTATGGAACCAAATGTGCAATTTCTAATTCTCTTACAAAATGAATTTTGGTGAGCTCTCCGTGTTCCATGTCAACAGATAGAAAAAAATCAGGAGCCACGCTGTGGACCTCGCGGAGTACAATTACAGTATGGGCTAATGTTGACAGTCCATCGAGAATATTCCTAGTTGCCAATTCCATTCCATCAGAGTCAAAGTCGAAAGATGCTTTTACTACCCCCTCTTAAGACCTTTAGGAAGAATTTGGGGGATGCAGGTGTGAGGAGAGGCACAGAAATCCATGAAAGAGAAGAAACAAATATCACTTGATCCCTTTTCTTCTTTTCAACCCACAAGTCATCATGAGAGAAAAACACCACCATTGGCATATGGCCACTTGGAGACCACTCAGCCCAGATGAGAAATCATTGCGTGTCACAGGATGGCTTCAAGAAGTGGTCCCACCCCACTGGTGAGAATAACGGGCAGGAAAAATGGGAAAACCAGATTTTCTAGTATTTCTGGAAAGTACAAATGTAAAAATTCATAACACAACTTTACACTCAGAAAAGTGTAGACTAACAATCAACCGAGTTGGCGATGCCATGTTTCTGACTTTGGTTAATAGGTTCCAGAGTGAATCAGCACTTGGTACTTGGAAGGTTACATTCTCCCCTCCAGGTGGCAGGCTTGTATTCTCTTTGAACAGATAAAAGTTTTTTTTTTTTTTTTTGTTTGTTTTTTTTTTGCTTTTTCCCCCTTAAAATGTGTCCACATTTTCATAATATACAGAAAAATGTACTCAGTTATTTGGTTTACTTTCAGTCCATTAAAAAAAAAAAACTGGCTTTTGGGAGGGAGGGGAGGTTGGGGGGGGCAAATCCTGCCCCACACAGTAAGTGTGGTGCATTCTTCATGAATATTTTAATTGTTTTTGGAAAATCAAATGGACATCTAGAAAGTGTTCTGTCCACTTCGTTGTTTTCTCAGTCTTTTACTTACAAGGGTGACAAATGGAGCTACAATGGCCAGGTCCCAGTGGTTGGCTTTCTTTTTCTGACGTTTGTTTTTGGTTGGGGTATGTGTGTGTGTCTATGTGTATGTGTGTGTGTGTCTCTTGTTCTCTCCCTTTAGGAATTTTCTTCCAGAGAGTCTGTTAAAGGCTCCATCGGGATGGCTGTGGCCGGCTCATGCTGTTTTAAACGTTTAATTGTGTTCTTCAGGGCCTGTCTCTTATTGCAGAACCAAACTCTAACTACTTCTCGGTCATAATTCAGCTTCTCTGCAATTTCTGTCATTTCTTGCCCTGAAGGGTGTGTGTTCTTCTCAAAGTGGGCATTCAAGATCTCCAGGGCTTGGGGCGTGAAGGAAGTGCGCCTCTTGCGCTTTTTGGAGGGCTCGCTCCCGATAAACTCGGTCAGGTTCTGCATACCTGCCCGATGGCGGGCCTCAGCCTCAGCCATCCACCGTTCAAGCACCGGCTTGATCTTCTGGGCACTTTTAGGGGTGATGTCCAGCTTTTCAAACCTGGCAGGATACAAAAGGCCAGGGTTCAGTTTGGCTGTCAGACTGCTAGCTAGGGTGTTCTCTTGGGCTTCCTGTGGTAGGAAAAAGTGGCTTCTCAGGATGGTGTGTCTGGGGGGAGAATTGAGAAAGAAGAGTCTTACATTGGGCACTCTGCCAGGGTGGGCCTGCCTGATGGACTGGCAGAGGGAATTGACAATGGGTTAGGAAAACCACCGGCGAAGTCTTGACCATTTAGCGCCCCGACATGCACAGCCACACACACCCACACACAGGTACGCAGGAGACAGAATGTAGGGATGGGGGATGTAGCCAGAGACAGAAAGAGACAGATAGCACCAAGAAATCCTCAAGTTTTTTCAGCACATTTTAAAATCTAGGCTTTGGATTTAGCAAAGAAATCTTTCAACAATCTTAAGGCAAAACATCAGTGACAGGAAATGACATCAAATGCACCAATTTTTACCCTCCTTCAATGGCAATTTTCCTTAAAATAAAAAAAATCCTATAATGATATCCCAATTTTCAATATTAGTTAAAAGTCAGAATTTTACAATATCCATGATAGTGCTATTAACTTTTGTTCTCGTTCTCTCTCTCTCTCTCTCTCTCTCTCTCTCTCTCTCTCTCTCTCTCTCTCTCTCTCTCTCTCTCTCTCTCTCTCTCTCTCTCTCTCTCTCTCTCTCTCCTTCTATTTTTCCCTTCCCCCTCCTCCCACTTGCTTCTCTCCTTATCTTAAAATTTTGTTTTTCACCACATGCTTTGAGTGCTTTTTTTCCTGGGTAAAACCTATTCCATTACTACTATGGTATTCAGCTCAAACAGCTCAATGTACTATAATTATTTTGAATCCCCCACACCTGGATTTGCTAAGATAAACTCATGCCTTTCAGATGAAGTAACATATTACTGTACACTAGAATTGGGGAGGCCTCAAGCTGGGTTTATTGTGGAATAGTAGCCATATGTATTGGAATAATATCATTTTCTGTAAATGAGGTCTCCTCTCTCTCTTATCTAGATATCATTTTGCAATCTTTTATTTTTGTTACATTACATCAAACAATAGGAAACATCTTATCTATAGAAGGATATACAAGTAAATGTTTAAGGAGTCATCCTAGTAAATTCATATTCATGCTCAATAAAACACCAAATCACCTATGATTAATTATATTTGGGGGTTTCTCAGCTCTACATGGCAACTTCGGTCATTTGGGCTGTTCTCTCTCTCTCTGAACATATATATATGTGTGTGTGTGTGTGTGTGTGTGTGTATACACACACCACACAATCTACATGTGAATATATGTATCTACATAAACATACACAAGTATATGTATATATATATATATGTATACATACACACACACACACACACAAACCTTCATATGTATGTGTAAATAGGGAAGCTTGTTGAAAAGCATTGTCCCTTTGTAGTGGAGGTATTCTGTGCTGTTCATGGTACTGAACTATGCTTGCTTGGGGAATTATAATATGCTTTAACATAAGACCATCAAAGGATATGGAATGAGTAAGCTTCTTTGTAGCTACACTGACTTCTTGTTTAGACAATTTCTGCCACTGTGATAGGAAAATAAAACAAAATCTATAGAATTGCCAAATGGTCATATCTTTAGATATTGTTTTAGATGTTTTTTTTCCATTAAAAAATTCCATACTTTTAGCACCATTTGGAAATAAGGGGATGGGGTGGGACACATGAAAATGAACAATACAAAGGGAAATAATAATTTTTGAATAACATTTGATGAAAATTATTTATATCAAGCTTATCTCCCACCTTCAGTTCTCCAGTGATAGTACAGCTGTATTTTTTTAAACATTTGGCTATTCATTACACAGAAGTCCAATGTCGAGACCCATCTAATCTCTTGTTAGGACAATAGATTTTACGAAGCAGATTTCAGTACTTGAGCCCTATCCATGTGTTGGACAGGCCCATCATACTTAATAGAGCATTTGTTTTCAAAGAGGTCTAGACAAAAACTGAGCTCCTAGGAGGGAAGAGGCAGCTGTGCTTCCTTACAATTCAGAACCATTGTGACTCCCCTTCAAAGTAGTCTCCTGCCATCCAGCGGGGCAAAATAGTCTGTGCGAAAAATCTGAGTAACTGGGAAGGATGGGTTTACACGGAGATTTCTTTCAGTCTCTGAAATTAACTGGAATTAATGGTGTTTTCCAATATGATCAAATCCTCTGGAAGTATTTACATTTTAATACTAGGGAACATCTGCTTTCTCTACCTTGGGGGGGGTAGAAAGGACCAAAGTTCTTGGAGATGTAAAAGTCCCAGAAAAGGTAAATCATCACTAATAACCAATTTTATTTGCAAGAGAATAACTAGGCTTTATTTTCATTTCTAGACTTTGCTCTGTTCCTCAACCTCCATTTAGACCCTCAGGGGAAGATTCCAGGAGCCAGCATATGTGATGTGCAAGGTAATAGCAACTCTAGGCAACCAAGTGGCTCCATCAAATTAGGAAACATAGAAGACAATAAGGAAATCTTATCTCAGACATTTAAAATAGGCCAGAGACTAATTCGATAGCCACCAAAAAATTGGCCACAATAACAACAACAATCACAAAAACTAAACAAAACATAAAAACAACACACACACACACACAAAACAAAAACTTGTGGCTCCTATTATCAGTAGGCTCTCCCATTGCAACATAATTAATATCTGGCCACAGGTAGCTGTGATATTTCCCACCCTTGGTCCTCCTTGTTGGGAGGGAGGATGTCTCAGGCCATGTTGCTTGGTATAACGATATACAAGTCTGGAAACAAATTTCCCAGCAGCAGTAGCCTTGTATAAACTGAATAAAGGTTATTTTCTACAGGGAGGTATCTTATAAGAAAAAACAGTAGGGGAGGCCATAGAAGTGAGAGGATCCTATGGAGCTTTTTGTATTTAACGACAATCAATGGGTTTTATGGAAAATCATTGAGCAAAATGTGAGCCGCAAGCTCACTACCCCATACTGATGTTATTTATAACCTTAGTCTTAAACTGCAGGAAAAGTACACTTCCGTTCTTTGGGGAATACATTAAAAGTATAAAGAGCAGATAAAAAGACAGAGCATTTCATGGATCACCAAGAACAAAACCCACTTAAATGAGTTTAGAGTTGGTTTCTTGGCTTTCCCTGATGGAAGAGGACTATAAGGCAATGCCCAAGAGGAAGCAGCTCTTACCTAAGTGCCTTTGTTACCTCATGCATAAACATAGGATTAGAGGCACACACATATATGCAGACATGGACTTTGCTCCTGACTATTTAACTGGAATCAACTCTAACTCCACAACAACTGAGTTCTGTTTTCACTAAGGGGAGTTCAGATATACCCAAACACTTTCTCTTTGGCCATTTAAGAACTTTCTTTTCTTTTTCTTTCATTCCTTCATTTCTTCTTTCATTTCTTCCTTCCTTCCTTTCTTCTTCCCTCCCTCCCTCTCTCTTCCTCCCTCCTTTTTTCCTTCATTCATTCCTCCCTTCCTTTCTTCATTTCTTCCTTCATCTTTCCTTTCTCACTTCCTTCATCTTCCTTTCTTCATTCTCCCCCAACTTTCTTTTTCCCTTCCCTTCCCTTCTCACAGTTTCAAACTTTGAGAAAGGGAACTCTCAAGAAACCTTGCATAGTAATGGTTAATTTTCTCCTTCTGTTTTTCCTTGGGGAGCCCCCATTGTCATCTCTTAGCAGAAATGTTGGAAGCTCTGACATAAATAGGGACAGGCAGCCTCAAAACATTTGCTCAATAAGACTAACTATAGAAAATGGCCTAGGGAGAAGCGGCCTCTCAAGTACATATGCAGCATCAGCAGGGAGAGAATCCAGGTCCCTGTTTGGTGTTTTCTCTTGTTACTCAGAGCAAAGACACGGACGCAGACACACACACACAGATATACACAGACACACACACGTGATTTTTCTTCTATCAGGTCCCCCTCCGTCCCTCCCTCCCCCAAATGTTCTGACCCTCAATTTACAGCACACATGATCAATTTTGACTTGTTTCAATGAGGGCCGTCCAGCTTCCATGCTTGGTCTTCTCTCCTGCCTCCCCTCCTTTCGCTCCCACCCCTACCCTCCTCCCTTGCATGTCCAAGGAAGAAGGACAGCATAGGAATGAAGCAAAGACCAGAGCCAGGCCCAAAGGCAAGGAGGTTGGAGCCTGAGTGGCTGAGGGGTTACCTGCAGATGGCAGATTGGCTGTACGCTGGGCCTTCTGTGGCACTTAAAGCCTGGCCAACTTGGGTCTGCGTCAGACCAAGAGACAGGCGCCGGATTTTAAAAGCTTTGGCAAATTCTCGGATTTCCTCCAGATTCACCCCATCCACCTCACCAGCTGCTGTCTGTGGATCTGTGGAGATGGTTTTAAAAATATCATCAATATTGTAAAGCACACAGAAGCAATGGTGGCTCAGGTTGGCTTATGGGGAAGCAGATTTCTTGATGGGAGGTTGTTCGAGGGCTCTTTTTGGGGATGAAGACTTGTATTTCCCTCGACCTTGCAAACATCTTATTTTCCAATTTATCTTACTTCTCTTCAGCTCACCATAAATCAATAAATTTTTATTAAATGCCTAATATTTGCCAGGAACTCCATGAGGCATCAGGAGCTTAAAGAAAAAACACAAAAGCACCTGTCCTCGAGGAGTATTTTTATTTTTATTTTTTTTGGCAAAAACAACATGTATACAGATAAGCAAGTATAGGATCTATCTCTACAAAATAAATTTCTACAAATAATTTCTTTTTGAAAGAGAAAAAGGATCATTTGTACTATCAAGGAAAATAATCATCCACAAAAGCTGAATTTGGGAGGGGGTGGGTGACCTTGAAGGAAGAATTGGACTGAGAAACTGAAGCCCAGAGAGATGAAATGCAAAGGGCATATGATGAGATTTAGAACAGGAACCAGAAGCCAGGAATCCTAGCTCTTGGCCCAGGGCTTGCTCTGTCTCACCACATCATTGGTGCCATTCATTCTAAGCTTTCTACAGGTCCTGAATTAATTCTTTGAACTATTTTCCCAACGAAAGCTGTAGCTCTACTTAAAATAATCGACAAATTTAAGATCTGCAAAGCCCATTTGATGCATTGTATCATCTGATTTTCACAACATTCAGTTCATCAATTAACAAACATTTAAGTGGTTCCTATGTAGCAGATGCTGTGGTAGGTGCCAGACATACAGAACCAAAAAATTGAAATCTTTTTCACTATAATAGATCATATTTGTGTAACATTTTAAGATTTGCAAAGCATATTTCATGCATCGTATCATCTGATTTTCATAACATTCAATTCATCAATTAACAAACATTTAAGTGTTTCCTATGTGGCAGATACATACATACAAAGCCAAAAAATGAAATCTCCTTTAATGGAGTTTCAATTGAGAATGGAGTTTTGGCAGTCAAGGAATCGAGAAATACACTGGGGTGCTCACGTGATGCCTTGAAGAAAATGAGGAATTCTGAGGTTGAGGGAAGGATGAAGGATGTTCCAGCTCTAATCACTGGACAGTGCGTTGGATTGCAAGAGAAGACAGTGTGTGTGGGGAATGGGAAAGGATGACTTTGTTTGACAGGTATGGACGGTACTTAGAGAGGTTAAGAAACACACAGCATATTTTTCTCATGGAAGAGGGTTTTTTGGTTTGCTTTTATTTTTGTGGGGGCAGGAGGTGAGGGGATTTAATAAAAAAAGCTTATTCAAAAGTAAAAACATAGAATTCTATTTGAAATACTTGAATTGGATTCTTTAGTGTTTAACAACTAGTTTCTTTATAGAAAGTTTCCTTTCAATCTTTTCATTCATTTAGCCTATCAAGGCAGTTGGGATTGACCATTTTGGCCGTCATGTTAAATTTTCACAAAATTAAATTTTCATAAATCAAATTTAAATGAGATACTTCCTTAGAAAGATAATGTTTGTGAAGTCATGAGAAGCCATCTGTGCCTATCCTGCACAGTGCTTATTGATTTCCTCCCGGACAGGGACCATATAATCCGGGGCATATAATCCAACATCCATGGCCCAAGAAGTCAAGGTTGATAGTGGATAGCTTGGGACAGCTCGGTCTTCTCTAGGGAGATAAGAGGGAAACTTCTTCCCCTCAGCTCATAGTTCTTGTATAAAGAAGGCAGGAACCCATATATGGGCAGTAAAAGATGAGGATGATAGAAGGTTCCAAAGGGCATTTCCAGATTTCCAGGAGGGAAGCCATGTTCTCAGAAAGCCTTTGCTGTTGTCTGTAAACTCTATGGGTCTAAAGAATCCTTTGGGGAGAAATCTTTTAGCATGATTACCCACTAATTTGTGTAATTTCTAGTGGTCACTCAAGGACTAGGCGACTTTGCTATTTTTCTGGATTGTGGGCCACAAGGGCACCAGTCCTTTCACAGAAGGTTGAGTTCATATCCCCCATCCCTGAGTGTCCGTGTTCGATCACTGGAATTGGCTCAGGACCTCGCAGACTTCTCTTGATCTTTCTTTTGAGAAGGTGGAAGCTTCATAAGCTGATTGTATTTGGTGCTGATCTCTCATCCTGGTGACCTGATGCCTCTTGGTTGTTATTGTAACTGGCAGATCTGAAACTTTGGTTTTAGTCTGTCCATGAAATACTCTGGTATAGGTAAAAGATTCTGCAGACTGACAAAGATAAATCTAGCATCCATAAAGGAAGGAGGATTCATGGGGCTAAGTCGCCATCATGTCTCTGCCCCTTTCATCTTCCAAAACTCACATAATTCATCATCTGATGATTTCTTGGTCTATGGATATGAGTAAACAATGTACAGAGCCAAGTTGAACTCTCTGTCTCTGTTTGTCTCTATCTCTCTGTGCAGTACGCCGTGTTCACATGATTAGAATTTACTTGAGATGAGGGACATAGGCAGATTAACTGGTAGCGTCTGAGTGAAGTTTAACTGGATAAATTCACTTAGATGTAAACAAAGGAGATTAGCAATGTATGTAGTAGAGAGAGAATAAGGCTTAATCAATGAACATTTATTAAGTACCTACTAAGTTCCAGGGACTGCACTGGATGCTGGGAATACAAAAAGAGGCAAAAGAACCCCTTATCTCATGAAGTTTACAATACTAATGGAATGTTTGTTGACGGAATGAATCAAAAGAGGGATGGAGTTAGAAGGAGAGTGCTCACTACTCTCTGAGAGCCATAGGGAGCTCAGAATTTTCCCAGCATCTTCTCTGGTGTTGCACTAGGTAGATAATGAATAGGGTCGATGTGGGACCATAATATCTGTACTTTCATCCCTGAAAGAGGTCAGGTAGATTCACAGTCACACCACCAGTGGGTTAATCATATTCTATTGAACCATTCTCCAATTGTCAGACATACATGACAATCTAAATTACGGTGTCTGTCGTATATCAATTTGGGCATCGAGGTAGCGCAATGTATAAAGTGGTGAACCCAGAGCCAAAAAAATTCATCATCACACCTCAGATATATAATAGCTGTGTGACCCTGGTCAAGTCACTTAACCCTCTTTGCCTCAATTTCCTCAACTGTAAAATGAGCTTGAGATGAAAATGGCAGAGTAGTCCAGTATCTCTGCAAAGAAAACATTCATTGAAGTCACAAAGAGTCAGGCATGACTGAAAAATGGCTTAAAAAAGTATTCTAATTGCCATCTCATTTTCCTTCCTTTCTCAAGGAGTTTGGCACCTAGCTTACTATCTTCCTCTCCTTCCTAATCTTTAGTTTTATATTAGGACACTTTCATGTTCCTGGAGATGCTTTCACAAACTCACTAGTCTCACCTCCTACTCTTTTTGTAGTTCCATAGTTTGTTCTTTCACCCCAACCTAGACAAGCATGGGCATAGTCACATATTAAAGTTGTCCATGTCCCACTGTACTAGGAACTGACACTAAAATATGACAATTCCATCTTAATAAGTAAAAACTAAGGAGTGCAGTGTATGAATTCTTTCTTGATTTTGTGACAGGCATTCCATTAATCTTCCTATCTGATGCTTTCCTTAATATTAATGATCCAAACAAGATTGTCTCTGTTGCTTCATCTTTCAAGAAATCTTGAATAATTTTGACCTATGCGTGGGTGACCAATAGCTACCACTTTGCTCCAATGAATCTAATTTTTCATAGCCAGCAGAAATATTTATAGAGTGATTGTATATTCTCTGCATCTTCCAATCAGTTACGTGATGGTAAAGATGAGTCTGATATGGATGATTTCCAGAAGCATTCCTGCTGCCTTCTAATGCCTTCATTGAGGATGCTTTTTCAATACATATGAAGTTTATTTTGAGAAAACATTTTAGATAGGTGTTAAAATAGTCATGTGATTGGCAGCTATCAAGATTTTAAAGCTGCTTTTTTGGGGTAAGATGTCACCTTTTTTTTTTTCTATGCATTTGTTACCTTCTCTTCTTTTGGATACCTTGAACAACAACTTCCAAGTTGTAATGATGTCAATATAATAATTCTCTATAAATACTTGGTCCAGCTTCTTTTCTGATCTTTCTTCTGTTCAGTACCATCCACTTCCTTTTTAAACACATTTGGGACAGTGATAAAAAGGTACAAATATAGTAGTCCCCTTGTCTCTTATAGCAAAGTAATTTTGTTATGATTTTTTTTTCTTGCTGGAAGTGTTTGCCATTGTCGAGGATATTAGTGTTAAGTAAAAAAAAGAATTCAAGACTGAGTCCATCCAGATTCTCCTGTTTGTAGATGACTTTGTGCTGATTCCATCAAGGCTTGAACATTTTTGCCTCCAGGATGAGATCTAGCTCTACTCACAGAGCAGGAGCATCGCACAGTGGAGTTGACCTTAGATTCTGAAAAGACGATTTGAATTCAAAAGATCTGGATACAAGTCTCACTTCTGACAAATATATGCTATATTACCTTAGACAAGTCTGAGTCACTCATTCCTATATTCAAAAAGTAGAGGATGAAGAGTGGATGGAGTCCAGGGAGGGAATTTTGAGCAGATATGTGAATGCTGGGCAGAATAATGTCAGTGAAGGCCCTACTTGTGCTGATCTGTGAGAAGTCTTTCACTTTGGGTGGATTTTGATGTTCATCAGTATGAAAAATGGGGAGCATGGACTTGTTTATGTTTAGGTAAAATACAGTGTAAAATTCCAGTTGTAAAGGTGCAATTTTATAAGAGAAAAACGATTAACATTTTTTCTCAGGATTTTGTTTAGATTTAAGTTCTCAACACTAGCCATTTGTTGATGGGTGTTAACCAAGCATACAGTCAGTATTATCTGTTACTAAAAGAAAATGTGTATCCATCTCCCCATTGTGTGTTTTCACTTCCATAAAATGTGTGTGAATATTCATAAAAAAGTGTTTTGGCATTTATAGTTAGGGACCAGTCATTACTGTCACATTCCAGAGTCTGTATCCAATCGACCTGTTCTTCCTTAAGTTAATTCATTATTATTCACAATAGAAATACTGTAAACTTTAGTAAATAAAATTCCTAGAGACTCCGTCCTACTTTATTCAGTCTTTATCCAAAATACAAACCTTTAGGAATTTCAGAAACAATGAATAGTGTCATAAAACTGGTTTAACTCGAGGCCTAAACTTAATATAGGTGATTACAATTATTTCCTCATTTATGAAATGAAGGACTTGGATTCATAGGTTCCTTTCTAACATTCTAGGTTTTCCTTATTCTTGTGTGAGGGAGGAATAAGCACAGTTCTTCATAGGATTATGGGATCATAGAGAGAGAACTGGAAAAGATCATAGAGACCTTCTAGTCCAGCTCCCTCATTTTACAAACGAGAACTGAAACTCAGGAGTATTAAGGGATTTGCCCTTGGGGACACACAATAAGTGAGTATCTAAGGTAGAATCCCCAGGACTTTCTGAGTCTGAGATCATTTATCTTCTGGCTTGGTTTCTTGTATTTCACATGAAATTAGAGTTTTCAGGGGCAAAATCACTTTACCTAAGAAGTCCCCAGGATAGCATATGACTCCTCATTGTCCATTCCACAAGGCAAATTGACTTTGCCATCTAGAGCCTACTGAATAATGTCTGATAATAGATCTCAGGGCAGGGCAGAGAGGGGCTATCAATGAAATCTTTTTTTTTTTTTTGGCCGCCCAACAAGGAATTCTGTCACCATGGAAAGAGGCAGCAGGAGTTCTGGAAAGAAAATAAGGGTTGAAGTCAGGATGTTCAGATTCAACAATTAGCTGCTCCAGTGATAAAAGACACAGAATTTTAGAATCGAAGGGGACCAAATTATCATCTATGCTAACTGGGAACAGGTATCCCTTCTTCAACATCCCCCACCATAAGGGGTCCCATTATATACTTTTGAACAGCTCTAATCACTAAGAAGTGTTTTTCCTTTATGTTGAGAATGAATCTTCCACTGTTGACTTGCACTCCTTACTCTTTTTGGTGTTCTAGAGCCAAATATGATGGTCTATTCCATTTGCTCATGATAACCATCAGATACTTGAAGGAAGCTTTTGTGTTTCCCCTCACCAGATCTTTGCTTCTCTGGGGTAAACAGCTCCAAGTTTTTCAATAGGTTCTCTCAGCCCCATTTTGAAGTTTTTTTTTTTTTACTATCACAATTATCCTTGTCTGAACCTTCTCCAGCTTATCAAGGTTATTCATAAAATGTGGTACCCAGGACTGAGCAGAATACTCTAGTTGTGGCCAAAATGTAGCAAAGAACAGTGGAAGTACTATGTCTCTATTTTTGGCTCTTATGCCAAGAAATCCTAAAATTAAACCTGGTACTTTGACCTTCATTCTATGCTGCTGAGAAGTTCATTGGAAATTCCAGACTGATTTCGTATGAGCTACTATTATAAGGCCATGTCCCTCCATCCTTTAATTGTGCAATTACTTTTAAATTGGACTTTATATTTATTCCTATCAAATTTCATCTTATTAGATGTATCCCATTTTTCTGGTCTAACGAGCCCCTTTGGGGTCTTCTTCTACTATCTAATAAGAAAGTTATCTTTCCAGTTTTGGGTTGTCTTTAAATTTGATAAATATCCCTTGACATATTTGTCCAAGTCATTGATATAAATTGGGACCAGCACAGAGCCAAGAACAGAATTCCAATCAGATTTTCACCATTCCTGAATTTGAAGGGACTGCATCTGCATTAACTCCTACTTGGAAGGAGTTCTTATTCTAACATCTGACAAGTCCTCCAAGCTGAGGGGGACTCAGCACTTCTCAAAGTGGACAGCTCTTTCCACCTTGTTTTTTTGGCTCTTTGACCTCAAACATAACAAAGCTAATTTCCCATTTTGAAAGCCCTTCAGATAGTTGAAAACAGCTAGGATCTCTCCATAAGACTTCTCTTCTCCGGCCTAAAACATCTCTATATAGCCAACCCTCATGAGATATCAACTCAGAATCCTTTCCCATCCCTGATATCCTCCTCTAGACACTGTCTTTTCAATGTCCTTCTTAAGCTGCGGACAGAACCTTGGGAGACTCGATTTTCTCCCGCAAATCTCTCCACATTGTCCACTGGGATGTCATATGAGACTCTGCTCCATGCTTAGCTGAAATTCCAGTATGCTGTATTTGTATCATTCCTCTGATTACCAGAGGCAAGAAAGGAAATGAAATTAGCTTTGCATGACTGACTTTGATGAACCCATGCTGGCTCTGATTGATCAATGATTACCTTTCTCAGGGCTGACAGATCATGCCCTTAAATGACATATACCTGAATTTTATTAGCAGCTGGAGTCAGGTTCACTGCTTTAAGGTTTGAAGAATCCACTTTCTTCCATCTTTGGAAACCAGGATATTTGATTTTGTTAGTTAGTTAACTATCTAGTTAACTTGTTAGTTAGTTATGCTTTACTTGATTTTTCCAGATCATGGCCTGGAATTAGGCAAATGGTGTCTCTAACCTTATGAAGTGGTATCATATAATTCAGGGACTACTGATTTCATGAAGCTGTTTTGAAGAAAGTGCTTCCCAAACCTTAATGGATGTGAGTTAATTTTATTTCTTCTTACCAAAACCACTGAATTTCAGGGCTGGCATTTAGTTCAAGCTATATGAGAACAATGCTCCAGATAAGTGGCTATCTAGTCTCCTCTTAAAGATCTCTAGTGATGGGCAGTTGATTCTTGAAGGAGTTATTCAGAATCTCAATAGCTATAATCAGTAAGATTTTCCCTTATGCTGATTGGAAATCTACCATTCTATACTTTCTGTTCATTGTTCCTTATTTAGCTTTCTAGGGCCAAGATATAAGCTATCACGCTCCCCATTGGAGAATCTACTTCCAGACCATATGTGGCCATTTTATTCAGTGGGTTCTTGTATGGCATGATTCCAGGCCTTTTTTATCCTAGTGTTTCTCCCCTGGACTTTCTTCAGTCCGTTTATGTCTCTATCTAGCCCAATCTGGAGAGCATCCAAAAGAAAGAGCCAGGATGGGGGCCATACTCATTTTTTCACAGAGTAATATTGAAGTTCAATTTAAAGCTACTTACAAAAAATGAGACTACTTATTCTTAAAATATTTTCCCTGGCAAATGGTGTTTTTGGGAACACTTGCACATTAAAGAAGCAATGAAAGGAAGTAATTGACATTAAAAGAGAGTATTCCACTGATTTTTTCCACTTTAGCCACTTTGACTTCGGGGCCTTTGTATCAGATCAAGTATTATTTCTACAAATTGTAGGAGCTACCTTTCTGATGACTAATACATTGAGTTGTAGCCTGGCCTTTTTGCATGGTCGTACATGGATTTTGTGTTTCATTTCAATTCATTGGGTTACGAAGCTACATGTGAATGGCACTGTGCTCTGGAAGCAAAAATACCCACCCAGCCACCAGCACACAAATGGAATCTCTTTTATTTCCTCAGACACCTACAAAGAGAACAGTAGGAGACTTCAGACATACTGAGCAAAAACCTGGCTCCCCAAGTGGATGGCTGTTGTTGATTTCTAGGTCTGAGATTCTGAGCACACAACCCAATGCAAAAATCAGATGGCTTCCTTCCAGACTGGCAGGCCTAGCTCAGAAGCACAGTATATGGCCTCCCCCTGCCCTCCCATCTGCTCTAGACAGCAAATCAACATCCCATTTTGGGAAAGGACATATCAATCAACTTTCCTGTGCCTCTGTTTCTTCTCCCTGTGGCTTTCAAAACAGCTCTTTCTGGCTATTGCTTTCCATGTGTGCTATCCATTTCTACTGAAATGCAAATTTTTTTGAGAGCAGGGACTGTCTTGCTTGCTGGTATTTGTGTCTACAGGGCCTGGCACATTTTAAGTACTTAATAAATGCTTTTTCACTCATTTATGACTAGAACTTGGCTCTACAAGGGAAGATTGATGGAGCCAGGATGGGCTTTATTGCGTGGGAAGGGGCTCTGTTTAATCTCAGTTACTATGTAGCTATGGAAAAGTACTTCCATCTTCTCTACACCTGTGGTTTCATCTAGCAGGTCCAGGGCATTTTTATGAAGTGAACTGAAAGAATGCTTCCTCACTGAGAGGAAGAAAAAGAGGAAGGAGGAGAAAAAGAGAAGAAAGAGAGAGAGAAAGAGAGAGAGACAGAAAGACAGAGAGAGAGAGAAAGAGAGAGAGACAGAAAGACACAGAGAGACAGACGGAGAGAGAGACAGAGAGAGAGAGAGAGAGAGAGAGAGAGAGAGACAGAGAGAGAGAGAGACAGAGAGAGAGAGACAGAGAGAGAGACAGAGAGAGAGAGAGAGATAGAGAGAGAGAGAGAGACAGAGAGAGAGAGAGACAGAGAGAGAGAGAGAGACAGAGAGAGAGAGAGAGACAGAGAGAGAGACAGAGAGAGAGAGACAGAAAGACAGAGAGAGAGAGACACACAGAGAGAGACAGAAAGACAGAGAGAGACAGACAGAGAGAGACAGAGAGAGAGAGACAGAGAGAGAGAGAGAGAGAGATAGAGAGAGAGAGAGACAGAGAGAGAGAGACAGAGAGAGAGAGAGAGAGAGACAGAGAGAGAGACAGAGAGAGAGAGAGAGACACAGAGAGAGAGAGAGAGACAGAGAGAGAGAGACAGAGAGAGAGACAGAGAGACAGAGAGAGAGACAGAGAGACAGAGAGAGAGACAGAGAGAGAGAGAGACAGAAAGACAGAGAGAGAGAGACAGAGAGAGAGACAGAGAGAGAGAGAGAGACAGAGAGAGAGAGAGAGAGAGAGAGAGACAGAGAGACAGAGAGAGAGAGAGAGAGAGACAGAGAGAGAGAGAGACAGAGAGAGAGAGAGAGAGACACAGAGAGAGAGAGACAGAGAGAGACAGACAGAGACAGACAGAGAGACAGAGAGACACAGAGAGAGACACAGAGAGACAGAGAGACAGAGACAGAGACAGAAACAAAAGAGAGTGAGAGAGAGAGACACAGAGAGAGAGGAAGAGAGAGAGAGAGAGAGAGCTCAACAGCTGAAAGACAAGAGACCATACACATAGAGGCAGGCAGGATACTTACTGCTGACTAATTGGCCAACACTCAAAGCTGAAGAGGAGGAAGATGAGGAGGAAGAAGAGGAAGCCTGGCGGACAGGACTTTGAGACATGGATGCTTGGCTGTGAGCCAGATGCAGAAGGTTGGCCTGGGAGGCAGCTTGACCCACTGGTGTCTGGGAGGGTTGGTGGAGCTACATGTTGAAATGTTTAAAGAGAAAGAGACAGAGAGACAGAGACAGAGATTTAGAGAAAAAAAATCTTTCAAGTACAGGCTGAATCCCTATCAATCACGAGGGAAGCTGAAAGGACACAGTTTAGAAGGCTTTTGTTTTCCTTCTGTATTTTGCAACATTCTTGACAGCCATTTTAACAGTGATTCTGGAATGGATAAAGGAATTTTTTTCGGTGGCTCAGGACAGCTCCAACTCACCATTTTTTTGCATACTAAGGACTTCTGCCAATTTAACAAGCATTAAGCTCCTAATATATGCCAGAAGCTGGTGATGCAGTGACAGCCTCTGATCTTAAAGAGCTTACATTCTATCAAGAGAAAACAACCTGTACACAGAGAAATCAATACAAAATACATACAAAAGTAAACACAAAATAATTACACACAGTATGGAGGAAAGTACTAAGCATTGGGAAAATTCTATTGGGTTATCAAATTAATCTTCCTAAAGCCCAGATCCTGACCATGTCATCCTACCATTCAATGAACTCCAGTGGTTTCCTATTTCCTCCAAGATTAAATATAAAATTCTCTGATTTTGAAAGCTCTTCATAATCTAGCTTTTTCCAACTTTTCCAATCTTCTTACATCTTTTACCATTTTCCCCCAACTCAATAATCCAGTGACATTTCTCTCCTTGCTATTTTTAATAGAAGACACTCCCATCTTCTAACTCTGGATATTTTCACTGGCTTTCTACTATTCCTGTAATTCCCTCTGTCCTCTCCTCTTCCAGGATTTTCTAGCTTTTTTCAAGTCTCAGATAAAATCTCATCTTCTGCAAAAGATGTTCCCAATATCCTCTTTTTTTTTTCTTTTTTTATTTATATGTTCCTTTTTTTTTTCCTGAGGCTGGACTTAAGTGACTTGCCCAGGGTCACACAGCTAGGAATTGTTAAGTGTCTAAGACCAGATTTGAACTCAGGTCCCAGGTCCTCCTGAATTCAGGGCTGGTGCTCTATCCACTGTGCCACCTAGCTTCCCCTCCCAATATCCTCTTAATGCTAGTTTCTTCTTTATGTTCATAATCTCCAATTTCTCTTCAAAGTATCCCGTTTTTACATGGTAGTTTATCTGGTATCCTCACTATTAGAGTTCCTTGAGATCATGGACTTTCCATATATATATATATATATGTGTATATATATATATACACACATATATATATATATGCATATATACATATATATAGGTATATGTATATACACACACACATATATATATATATATATATATATGTACACACATATTATGTATGTATTCCCAAGGCTTATTACTGTGCCTTGTACAAAGGAGATACTTAATGAATGTTTATTGACTTGATGACTTGAAATTGGGAAAGATCTCTTATAAAATGTGGTGCTTAAGCTGAATCATGAAGGGAGTCCAGGTTTTCAAAAACCAGAAGTAAGGAGGAAAGCACTGTGGCATGGGAAAACAGCTTGAACAAGAATTCATATGGTTGGGAGGGTGCACAGTTTAGAAGTAGTTGAGTAATGGTATAGTGGCCTGGTTCTGGGAAATATAAGGTGCTATCTCAGAGCCCAGGGTCCCATTAGTTTGTAGATTCAAGATATATCACAACGAAGAAAGCAACATTAACCATCTGTTCATGGTAACTAGCCAGTCTGCTCATTCTCAATTAACAACTGAATCCAATGAATTCTTTCTGTTTAGGGAGACATGCTTATACACTGGAGACCCATGTTTAATTTGCTGAATATAGAACATAGATCAGTTAATCACTCTTGGGTTATCTTTCCAAATTCATTCATAATACAACCATTTCACAAATCTGAATTACTGTGCCATGAGACAACATTCAAAAATTGGCTATTCCAGTAAAAACTCTATTAGTCATAGATGTAATGTAGCATTATGAGTTTCCAGGGATAGGCACGATAATAAGCAATTTAACATTTTTTTGCCCAGAAATCTTAATTTAAAAAATTCCCTGTGTAAATAACACAAGTAGTTGGATGGACAACTTCTAGAACTCAGCCACCAGGACATCTGGAACGGATGCTGAAAATGGACAATGAACTGGGCCCAGTTTTGAACAGGAGCAGAAGATGGGGCTCGGTAGGGTTTAGAATATTGCAGAATAATTCCAATGATCTCAAACTCAAGGACCAACTTTGAATACATTTTCCTGATGTTGAATACTATGAGTCATGGAAAACAACAATATACAGAGTTCCCAGTGAGTACCATTCAGGGTCAGTGGAGAAGTACATGGAATTCATTGAGTAGTTCTTGACAGAATCCAAGAAATTTCAATAGAGAACTAGAGGGAAACATAGATGAGTGAAACAAGGGCTGGTCATAGCAGGAGGAATACAGAGAAGCTTGGAGAGACTTAAATCAACTGTTGCTGAGTGAAATGAGCAGAACCAGAAGATCACTATACTTCAGCAACAATACTGTATGAAGATGTATTCTGATGGAAGTGGAAATCTTCAACATAAAGAAGAGCCAACTCACTTCCAGTGAATCAATGATGGACAGAAACAACTACACCCAGAGAAGGAACACTGGAAGCGAATGTAAACTGTTAGCACTACTGTCTATCTACCCAGGTTACTTATACCTTCGGAAGCTAATAATTAATGTGCAACAAGAAAATGGTATTTACACACATATATTGTATCTAGGTTATATTGTAACACATGTAAAATATATGGGATTGCCTGCCATCAGGGGCAGGGAATGGAGGGAGGGAGGGGATAATTTGGAAAAATGAATAATAAAAAAAAAGAAGGGCTGGTCATTTAGTGAAAATGGTGATAAACCAATGGGCAACCCCATTTACTCCATTGGTTTTCCCAACCTTAAGAGAAAGCATCAATCTGTCCAGCCTATTGGCCCCCTCCAGTAAGTTTTTGGAAGGTATGTATGAGAGCTACAATGATGAGTAGATGTGGATGGGCTACGATTTACATTTTTTTTGTGGGGGACATACATTGATGAGTAATAGGAACAACTAAAAATTTGAGAGCATAGTGCCATTCATAGGATTCTGATGTTTATGAACGTGAGATTGTTTTTAATGAGATGATTAGCAAATACATTGATACTTAATGAAAAACGGTGTTGTCTGGAGTCTGTGCTCTTTGTCCAGGCAGCCAAGTGGAGAAGTGAGAAAGTGAATCTCATGGAGAGATTTTTCTTTAGACCAAAAAAACCCCACCTTTTTACAACACACTAGAATGCCCTTCTCACTGTGACTTTTTTTTTCCTGAGGTTAAGTGACTTGCCCAGGGTCACACAACTAGGAAGTGTCAAGTGTCTGAGACCAGATTTGAACTCGGCTGGTGCTCTATCCACTGTGCCACTGAGCTGCCCCCTCACTGTGACTTTTCTGAGGCTTAATTGATCAATCATAATCTGCCTATGGAGATGCCTCCTTTGCAATATCTCTGCCCAAACCTGTGCTGGATACTCTCCACTTATTTGGACTACACCTGTGATTTCACTGGTGTAGGGGAGGAAACTTACATTATCAGTGCTGGTTAGCACCTGCTTAGTTTATTATCTCAGAGATTTGCCTAGAGCAGTGAGAAGTTAAGTGACTTGTCTAAGTTAAGGTTGTCACACAGTCAAAATGTATCAGAAGCAAGTCTTGAAAACTGGGTTTTCTGATTTGAAAGCCAGCTCTCAATTCTCAACACCTTGCTACTATTCTATAGCATATTTTTGGAGGGAAAAAATACTGAGAAAGTCTACCCCCTGGTATTGATAAAAACATCGCCTCCTTCCAGATCAATACAACTATTATCCTTATTAACCATTCTGCTATTTAAAAATCACAGCGTAGCTGGGGTTTGAGGATTGAATGGCATTTGGGATTTGTAGTACTGAAGGACAAGCATTCCCTTTCAACTTTGAGACAAAGATGGGTTCTATGAAGGTGGACTTTCTTTATGCCTGGGAAGAGCTCACACGATCTGTGAGATATTAGACCAAGGGATTGTGTGAGTTGAGTAATAGCAACAGGGATGGAGATAGTATGTCCAGCCATGTCCAGCCAAATGGAGCTGGAAAGAATTGGTGGCACAGGGGCAACAGGTAAGAGAAGAAAATGAAAAGGGACAGCAGGTAAGAGAAAAAAAACAAAAGAAGATCTGTGTTGCAACAGAGAAGCAAAGGATCTAGTTGATCCATCAGGTACCAGCGGTTATCCCAGAAGAGAGGACTAAGCTATTAGTTGTATTCATCTCTTCAAGGATTGGAGGAAATTCCAAAAAAAAAATCTACTTTCCCCTTCTCTCTTCCTTGTGCCTGTCTAGTAACAGGCACAATAATGGAATCAGTTTGCTCCTGTGACCAAGTGTCTACTCTATACTGATTTTGTACCAAATATAAAGAAGTCGTGTTAGTTGGAAATTAATAAAATTTAAAGTAGTGCAGAGAGTCAAACCTCTTTTTTAATATTAGGAATTTTCCTGACTGGGAGCTCTAAGCTAGTGTGATTGTATTAACTTTTCATCTATTATAGATCCACAAAAGAGAAGGGGATCACAAGGACCCTGGACATAGGGCCAATATATTGCCACTGAGTAAAAAGTAACCAAATCAATCAATTCAATCTATAGAGAGAAAGGGAGCAAGGGATAGAGCGTATCCTAAACCAGTCTCCAAAGAGCTAAGTTAAGTCTCATAAAGATGCAGCTGTAAGTTTTTCCAAAAAGGATGAGGGAATAAAAAGGGTGGAATATCCTCTATATAATCTTCCCCAGCAACACCTTCTGATGCTGTACAGAAATATCACAGAATCATAGAATTGGAGGGGACTTGAGAGTTCATTTAACTCTACTATATATTTTCAGAAGAACCCTACACTACAAAATTTGATTAGGGTTATCCTATTTTCCCTTGAATTTCCCCCTCTCATATCAAGTCATAATTTGCCTCTCCTTCATGCCCATAGCACAGTCCCTACTTCCACTCTCTGGGCCGAGCGAGGACAAATCTAAGGTTTCTTCCACATGACATTTTTTCAGCCATCATAAACTTGCCAAGTCTTCTCTTCCTAAGATTTTAAACCCCATTGGCTTTTCTTTAACAAGTCCTCCTGTGGCATTATTGGTTATCTGGTCACACTTTTTTTTTTGGATGATGTTCTTCCAAAAATGTTGGACCCAGAAATGAACTTGACATAGAAGAAGTACAGGATATAGTACACTGGCAACCATTGCTTCCTTGTGCAGAGTCTGTGCCTTTTAGCACATTGTAAGCTTGTGATAGCTTTTCTGGCTGCCCTGTTAACTCATTTTGGGGTTGAATTCCACTAAAATTCTCTTTTTTAAAAAGACAAATTGCAATTTACATGGATTCCCTATCTGGTATTTGCAAAGTTGATTTTTTGAACCCAGGTAGGAGGTTTTACATGTTTTTATTAAATTTCAGATTAGATTTGGAGCAATGTTTTAGCTTGGGGAGATGTTTTTGAATTCACGTGTTAGTCAACATGTGAGCTCTTTCTCTCTCAGCACTTATTTTCTGTAAATTTTATAAGCATGCTAGTTCTCTGAGTTCTAAGGCAGTTCTTCTGTTCTCTACAATATTTCAAAGATAAATGATGTTCACTAATCACATCCATTAGATCCTTTAATACCCTGAGATGTAGGTTGTTAGGGGCTTAATGGCTTTTACTCACTGAGGGTAATTAGATGCTTAACTTTCTTATTTTGTGTTTCAAATCCATAATATTTATTTTTGTTTTTTCTAAATATTATTATTCTTGGAATTATTTTTTTCTGTTATCAGAATTGTATACAATCAAGATTTTGTAAAGAGCAGATTTCAGAAGATTCATAAAAGCCTAAGTAGTATCACATAAGCTAAAATTAAAAGTAATGTTGGTGGGGGCAGCTAGGTGGCAGGGGGGCAGCTGGGTGGCACAGTGGATAGAGCACCAGCCTTGAATTCAGGAGGACCCGAGTTCAAATGTGATTTCAGACACTTAACACTTCCTAGCTGTGTGACCCTGGGCAAGTCACTTAACCCCAGCCTCAGGAAAAAAAAAAGTAATGTTGGCCAAGGAGGAAAGAATGGGAAGTTCTTAGAACACATAAAACCAAAATGGGTGACCTTTTTGTCAGCTAAGTTTATTATCCCATTTTAAGAAAATTATTTGATTTTGACACACAGACACTTCCCAGAAACAATGAAACAATTCTTTCTACAAAGCAGTCTCCTCAGTTAAGTAATCTTCTCTTCAAATTATGTGGTATGGTTGATGACGTATGATGCTTCATACTGATGTAGTATACTAATTATTAAAGAAAAAGATGGCTATCTATTTTAATGCTCATAATAGCTTTTCACTATTATCAGCTACAATTGGCTGTATCCATAAAAAATCATCCCTGAGAACTGAAAAGTTGAGAAGATGAGTTACCCAAAATGTGGAAAAGTATAAAATATGCTTCATAGTTTTTTAAAAAAAATCCTTCAAGAGGTTGTGATTTCAGTCCAATGAAAGATCACACAATTCATCTTGCCTGCATAATCTGTACTGCTCTCATTTCTTCTCTTCCCTCCTCCTGAAGGTTTTCCAGAGGGATCCAGAGTATTATTGAAACTTGCCTTTGGATATCTTAACATTTCTTGGATGCCTTCAGGTTACCATCTTTCGATCTTGCTATTTGACCAAGCCTTTTCTCATTTTATGTCTCTTTGATGATTTTGTTATGATGCTTCATGAATATGATTCATCAATACTCGTGTTTCAGCCTATTTATCCACATCATGCTTTTCTGCATTGTCCTTTGATCTTTAATTTGAATTCTTTGGAGATAATGAAATGACATGATCTGGAGTAATAAATAATTAGCAGAGGAATACAGGCATTACAAAAATGGGTTTTGGTTTGAGAGAGAGGCATGGAATCAGTGAAAGCACTGTGTGAGTTCTCAAATGCAATGCAGTCCTCCTTTTTCTACCTCTTCAGTTCCAGATACAGTTTATATTCTAGCTGCTATGATTGGCCAAGGGATATGCACTGAAGGATGAAATCTATGCACTGTTCTTCTAGCTGCAGATGATAGTCTAGATAATAGGCATTCTTTATTACTGGGTTTTCCTGTGTTTGTAGTTAAGCTGAACTCTTGAGTGATTTTGGCTTCCATGTCTTTAGGGTTAATGAAATCCTCATCATATCACCCACAAATAGGAACATCTAAAGGACTTCAACATTTTTGAGGTTCCCTTTTTCTTACGGACTGGGTGGTAGGCAAATGCCATCATGGAACATACACTTAGTGACCAGTGCTTTGTCTTGTTGGATAACAACAATCAAAGGAGCACTAAACCAAATCTCTATTTTTGCTTTTCCCTGTCATTTCACCATATTAATGCGAGATACCTTGTTGGAGGAGATAACATTTAACTTTATTTCTTTTTTTAGTGAACTAATATAACAGTGGGGCTTTGTACCCTTTTCAGCTTTTAATTAGTTATATGACTATAAACATTTTTCTGCTAGAGAAAGTTGTTTGTAAAATCTTTCTCAGATTTTTATCTAGATTATCCTCAACATATGTGCAAAGATTTTGTAGAGATGAGAAAAGAGAAAGTGCATAAATTAGTATTTATTAATACCCTCTTGATCTCCCCTTGGGGATAGTAACTATATTTATGAATGTTTTCAATTATTCAATATTTTCTCTTAGATATTTTGAGAATTGATCCCTCAGGGCTATAAAATGATGTGAACTTTAGCATGGACCTCTTCTTTGTACATTTGGGTTGCTCCAACTTTTCTTCCTTTCTGTGTTTGGTCTCCTGTCATTTCTGCTTCATAAGGTAGCAAAATGTAGATGGCTAAGTAAAAGTCCAAATATAGTTCCATTGTTATCAATGGAGAAAATTATTACAAAAATCTTTACAAATTTTATGCATTTATTTATTGTTTATTCCTTTACACTTAATTGTTGTCTGCCTTCTAATTTTGATTCAAATACTCTTTGGATGATCTGGCTTAATTGAGTCTTTCACTAAGCTGTCTATATTAATTTTCCTCTCTCTAGTTTCTCATTATTTCATGAGTGATTCTCATAATCTTTCTTAATCCTTCTCCTAAATTTTTTCACATGAATTTATATTCTAAATTAATATTCTACTTGGTTTTCATATCTCTGTGCTTGGCAAGGAGATCAAGTGTTTTCTGAATGAAGGAGTTTCTAGGCTATTTTGACATCCATGTTGTGGTGATTTCTTTCCATTGGATAAAGATTTGAAGGAATCAGAATTTAAAAAATGGTCATATTTTGATCTCTATTCTTTTATCCAGTTTGAACTTTTGTACATTGATAGCTTGCTTGACATTACAGGAGGTGCTTAATACATATATGTTGACTAACATTGTCTACTTTGGATAGATCTGGCTTTAGATGTTTTGATTGCAATTCATATTTTAAAATAGTATGTCTTCTAATTGGGTATTGACTTTTGCCTTTATTTTAGCAAGACACTGGTTTGATTGTCCACACATAACTGATTCCGAAATTATTCCTCATTGGTAACTAGGTAGCTAAATGGCACAAGTGTATAGAACACTGTACTGAGAGTCAGGAGTACCACAATTAAAATCTTGCCTCAGATACTTCCTAGCCATGAGACCCTAGATAAATCACTTAACTTCTAACTGCCTCAGTCTCTTCATTTGTACAACTGGAATGATAATAATACCTACTTTGGGGTCACTGTGAAGATAAAATGAGATCATAATTGCAAAGTACTTTGCTTTAGACCTTAGAGTTAGGATTGTGATGGTAAAAGTTTAATAAAATTAGCTCTCCAAAAGTGCATGATACACTTTTAAATTTATTAATGATTTCTCCATCACTTTCTTAAGTCTAGACTAGTGATCCTCAAACTTTTAAAATAGGGGGCCAGTTCACTGTCCCTCAGACGGTTGGAGGCCGGACTAGAGTAAAAACAAAAGCTCACACTCTGTCTCCGCCCCTCAGCCCATTTGCCATAACGCGGCCGGCAGCATAACTGTCCTCAGTGGCCTCATGTGGCTTGCAGGCCGTAGTTTGAGAACCCTTGGTCTAGACAATTAAGAAAACAATAAATCAAGCCACAATTTGTAGTATTTGCTAATTTCTGAGGTGTAAATGCTCAAATTGAAAATTTAATAATCAACTCTTGAAGACCAATACAAGATGTTTCTCTCAAGCAAAAATGCCTGATACAAGCTAGGTATTATGATTAATATGATTAAGTTAAATTAAAATATCATTTATGGCAATATATTCTCTGGTAATAATGTCTAATGCCTCCTAGTTCTTTTCTTATAATTCTCTGAGTGTGTGTGTGACTTCTGCATAATCTACAAGAATGAAAACATTTTTTATTTCTTAATCCTGACATATTTTCCAACATCTTTTTTTTGCCGTCTCTTCTGTGCCTATGTTAGAATTGAGTTAGATAATATGTTAAAGCACTTGCTCCTCTCTTTGTCTCCCAAAGACAAAGCTACCTTTTCATTGAGCTGCTACCGCCATTTGTTTTTTGCTTTCACTTATTATTAAGGTATCAATGTAGATATATGCTTCAGCTCCTCAGTACTTTGTCCACTTCTTGGTCACTGGACAAGAATTTTATATCCGCCTCTATACCTGATATTAACTCAATCTTGCCATTTCTACTCAAAAGAGCCCATTGGTCAACTCCACTGTAGCTTTCACCATCTCTACATGTGGTGGCTTCCTCATCAGAACATCGGCTACCACTGGCCAACACTTAGCTTAGTGGCTGGCCCACAGTGTTTCTCATGTATTTATTGCCTGACTGACTTTCCTAGATGTATTTTTCCTTTTCCTATTAGAATGTAAATTCCCTGAAAGTGGAGAGATCCTCACTTGTATTTTTTTTTCTCTCTACCTCCTTCTACCCATTTCATATTTAGCAATCTAAATCTAATTTAGAAATCTCATGTCCAGTGTTCTATCTGTTGCTCTACCTAGCTACCTCATAAGTGCTTTTCATGAATGCTTTTCATTCACTCATTCATCATCCACTCCATACTGTGACACTTTGAAAACTCTGCCCCTTTTCCACCATTCTGTTCTCTTCACTAAAGAAACAAAATAAGGGTCATTTTATACTTTTCTTTATTTCATGGCTTTCTATATTAAAAACAACCCTGCTATTAAATAACAAGTAAGAGAGTTAGTTTCCTTTTTTCCAGCAATATTATTGATTGAGATTTCAGTGCTGTCTTGGGGCAATATCAGATAAAATTACAGAGGATTATTGGTCCGTTCCCCAGCTTAATGACAATAACAGCAACTAAAATTTCTATGGGGCTTTAAGGTTTGGGCAGCATTTTACAAATATTTTATTTCAATTGATCTCTAGTTGATGCTACATTATCTGTGGGTGAGTCATCTGTACCAACTCTTACTTTTCACCTTTCTTCTGCGTTCCCTCTAGATATACTCTGGGAATATGATCTGCTTTCTTTTAGTTGTATTTCTACCCTGCTCCTCTACATTACAGCCAAATTGGGCGGCCAGTTATTCTTTATGTTGTTCATCTCCGTGCACTTGCACAAGCTTTCTTATCTCCTTATCTCCATGTTCCAACATTTTCTTTCTTCTTTCTTTCCTAAGACTCAGCTCAGATGCTGCCTTTTCCACTTTCTCAAGCAGTGAGGACCCTCTTCCTCTTCAAATTTCTTTATATTTTGTAACATGCCCTCCTAACAGTTACTATTACTAGTCTGTCCTAGGCCCAACAGAGTACCTTTGACCACTGACCTTTGCAGTGTCAACTCTACCCAGCTTGCCTCCTCTGAGGCCTTCAAAGGTCTCTGGCCATGATATCTTGAATCTATAGTTTAATAACCGGTAGCGCACTCAAGAACAGCCACGTGTAATCTTAAAAGCCTTTATTATACCTACTCACATAATGCCCTGACTTGTTAACTCCTTAGTGAACACCTGGTCTGAAGACCCACGTGTTCACTACCAAACTTCTTACCTCTCTCGGCTATCCATCAGCTTGGCTCAGCTACCCCAGGCTAGGGAACCAGGTTAAAAAGAGCGACTGCTGTCTGCAGTGGGCTTATAAAGGGCCTGTGAGGTCACACACACACACAGCCAACCAGCAAGAGAGCCGTCACCCATTACAAAGCTATCTCAATATGGCCAAGATACCACCCACAGGACAGTCCTATATCCACAGAGAATACCTCTGGGCCACTCAATCTCCTGTTGTGCTGTGGCCGCCCATTTAAAGGGCCCTTACATATTTGCTTTTATGTGTTCTTTTTTTTTGGCAGGGTATAGATGGACAAAAGCAGAGATTGGTCACTGATCAGTTTATTTCTCCCACTCTCCAGTTGATGTCACAGAAAATAAAGGGCACATGGAAGAAGTAATGACAAATGCCTGATATATACCAAGAGACTAACAAGTGCTGTAAAAGGATGCTATAACTGGTGATCCTTTTTACGAAATATGAATTTGGTCTTTGATGGAATTGAAAAGGGTGTTTGGAATGGAATCTCTGGAACCTTTTAAACTGTTAATTCTGCCAGCTCTAGATTGGTCACTGAGAGACCGAGAGAGTTCAGATTTAGAGCAGCTTTGTAGAATGTCAGTCCTGGGCCTACCAGAAAGCAGCCATGGGGGAGGGTCTCTATTTTCCTTTTCCTCCATTAGAAATGACATCTGATGGCAAAACTCCTAGAGAATCTGATGCAACAATCCATGAATTTACCAGTTTAGGAGAATTCAGGAAAGAACCCATAATTGAGTAGAAATGTACACATACTCCCCAGACTTACACAGACACAGAAATAAAGCCATTTGAGAGATATAGTTGTTCAAAGGAACATGACTATGGAAGCAAAGAAGAGAGACAATCTGATCATGGATTCAAGGGAGAACTTGTAATCAGGAGTTGAGCTGCAATGAGAAGCCCAGATGAGCAACCCATTCATCAGAGAGTACTTACAGAATAGCTGCAGAAAGTGTGCTATAATGAAGTACTGAGGAAAAAAAAATGTCTTGACTATATGTGTTCCCTTCATGTGAGCCTTAGTACCCTTGGACACTATATCTGTGCTTATTCATCTCATGGACTGTGGGAGGGCATATCTCAGACTTATGGGCCAGTGTTTTGCATTTACTATTCTTATCGTACCATTTAAGTAAATGCCTTTTCTAATTGTGAGCTAATTGTGTTTACTGACTGACTATTAAGTAAAACCCAGCCAGTAGGGGCTCATGAGTTATAATTTTAGGAGTTCAGATCTCCAGGGTATTACAGATCCTTGGAGAAGTATCTGCCACTGGGAACTGTACAAGTACAGCTTCTGGAGTATCCCAGAGGAGGCATTATACTGTATATATATGTATACATATATTCTATTGGAGGGAAACTATATATAACTATATATAACTATATATATATATATATATATATATATATATATATATATATATATATATATATAGTTTCCCTCCAATAGAATATAAGGTCTTTATGGATAATGACCATTTCCATTTTTGTCTTTGTATACTAAGTGCAGAGCACAATGTCTAGCACACATTATGAAAACAGTGATTTTTATCAGTGTAGACCAGGGGTTCTCAAACTTTGGCCCATGGGCCAGATGTGGCCCACTGAGGATGTTTATGCGGCCGCCGGGTTATGGCAAATGGGCTGAGGGGCGGAGACAGAGGGTGAGATTTTGTTTTTACTCTAGTCCGGCCTCCATCACTCTGAGGGACAGTGAACTGGCCCCCTATTTAAAAAGTTTGAGGACCACTGGTGTAGAGACATTCTGCTCTAAGATGAAGCTAATAACTACCAAATAAGTTAATATTTTTTTTTTTTAAAGAATTGCTCTTGTTAAAAAATATATCTTTCTGAAGCCAATCTTTTTTTTTTTTTTAAATGAAAGCTTTTTATTTACAAAACATTTCCATGGGTAACTTTTCAACATTCGACATTGACCTTCTGTTCCAAATTATCCCCTCCTTCCCCCCGACCCTTCCTCTAGATGGCAGGTAGTCCAATATATTAAATGTTAAGCTATATGTTATATCCAATATATGTATACCTATTTATACAGTTATCTTGTGCAGTTAATCTTCTGCTAATGAGCATCTGTGAACATAACTAGACCAGTCATTGGACAGAAGGCAGACAGTTTGCCATCAGACTTTGGGGCTTTTTCCAACATTGTCTTTTTCATTTGTTTGATGAGTTTAGCATGTATTCTAATTCCATCGGTGAGCTGTGCTAAGTGCTCCTAAGGTTACAAAGAAAAGGTCAAAACAGTTTCTGCCCTTAAAGAACTTAAGATAGAAAATTTGTATATAAATGACAACTTGTATATCAATATACAGATACATACAGAATTAAAGGAAGTTCAACGAACCAATGAACTGATCAATCCAATATTTATAAGCACGTACTCAGCCACATATCATGCTAGGTTTGGGAGCAGAATAACAGGGCTACTGAATATGAATGTTCAATATAGATGCTGGGCTTTAAGAGATTTCCAAGTGTTTTCTTCACAATAATCCAGCGACATAAATGGTATTCTGGGCACCACCCCCATTTTATAGATGAAACAACAGAGGTTGAGTGACCTGGCCAGCATCACATAGCTCTTAAGTAGCAGAGATGGAACTCACATCCAAGCCTTCTGACTCCAAGTACAGGATTCTTTCTGCCACCCCCTGCTGCCTTTCCATGGAAAGCAGTGGAAATAAATGAGCTCCTTTATTTCCTGGTGTTAACTTTTTAAAGTCTAGCTCAGATCTATTTGAAACGCCTTGAAACAGGTAGTAAAGTTAACAAGTCGGGTAAATCGGCAGGAGATGAGCAAGTCTGAAGCCCAGATATAAAGGCTGTGACTCAGAGGAGATCATGGGCCATAAAGTCTTCAGAGGCAGGAGGAGGCACAAAGCTCAAAATCATTGGTAGGCTGGGGGATATCAGTCTTCAAACTTTTTCTTTAAATATAACCCTTTACATGAAGAAATATGGCACAGACAGCCAGGAAAGAAATAAGGATTTCTACTGTATGGTAGAAAAGTTGGACAATTTATTTCTCCCCAAGATTTATGACAAATCTTTGATTTCAAAGGAGACTGGTTCCAACAATAAAATATTTCACAAAATATGGGAACGGAAAGTTCCTTAGTTCACACAGAGAAGAAAATACACATTTATACAATCAGGGGCAGGGATAGGTGCATGTATGCCCTATCAGGACATTTATATGTTTTTTTTTCCAATTCAGATTCACATCCACCCATTTTACTGTGACCTAGAATAGTGACCATAGGTCTTTTTGTCAGCTCTTTCTATAGGGGAGGTTAATGGTAAAGGACCTAGCCACTCTGATGATCACGGAGGAGCATTTGACATTCTCCCTATCTTTGGAGGTAATAGATTTTAGAAAATTCTGAGAACACTTCGGTAGAACCTCCTAGCTTAAAATCTTATAGGAAAAGCCAGTTCAGGAGGAATGAAAGATGTTCAAGAATGACATTCTGAAGACAAAAAAATTAATTTGAATGAGGAAGATAAAGGGCATAGAGTGCAGTGGAAAAAGCCTTAGATGTTGAGTTAGAAGATAGAGATTGGAATCTTGGCTGTATTATTGACTATCAGTAAAAAGTTGATTCTGCACTTCCGTTTTCTTCTCTGTAAAATGAGGGATTACACTCAATGATTTCTAAGGTTCCTTTCTTCTCTAGATCAGTGAAACCATAACTTATCTAAAGAACAAAGCAGATTTCAAGAGCAGGATTAGTTCAAAAATTTAGTGTGATCTGAGGATGGTGATATTAATGTGCACAAAACATTTATTTAAAATGAAAACTTTTACTGAATGTAAATTAACTCGATACGTGCTATGTTCCTTTTTTCTTCTATTTTTTTCCTCTTGTGGTTTTTCCTTCATACTGATTTTTCTCTCCCAAGATGATTCATAAGGAAATATGTAAAAAATGAATGTACATGTATAACAAAAAATATTGTTTTTACATGTAACTGGGGAAAATAAAAATAAAAAATAAATAACATTTTTCAGAAGAAATGAAAAGGCATGAGAAATGACTAGACCTGCTGCTTAAAGCCATAGAATGATGGTGATTGGTGACAGAAAGGGCACAACAACTCCCACCTTGCTTCTGGTTTCCTTCATCTTTGGACTGGAACAGATATAGCAAAATGCCTACTGGTGAGTTCAGAAGATTTGAGGTGCTCTAGTTCTCACTGAGTCCACATCACCATCCCTTACAAATCCTCAAAGTGAGTGCTAAATTTTGGTTGGATTACTGTGTCACTTATTGGTCTTGGAAAGTTTATGGAGAAAGTACTGCAAGATTGGAGAAATGCCATTGTCCATTTTTAAGGGAAAAGAAGAGAGTTTTTTAAAATTTATTTAGAATTTTTTTTCACAGTATATATGCACGAGTAATTTTTTTTATAATATCCCTTGTATTCATTTTTCCAAATTATCCCCCCCTCCCTCCATTCCCTCCCCCCGATAAGAAGAGAGTTTTGAGCAATGGTACTCTGCGCTGATTTTTATTCTAGGGGAATTCTTAAAACTTGTTATTATTATCTAGAAACAAAAGCAATGCTCAGTAGGAAGCAGCAGAACTTCATCAAGAACAGCTCATGCTTGCCTAATATCTTATTTCCAACTAGATAACTAGACTGGGAGTTCAGGAGAATGCCATAGATGCAAGCAACTTAGGTTTTAGTGTAGCATATGACGTCTCTTGTTCCATCATTATGGGTAAGATGAAGGTATAAATATGATCTGGGAGAGTTGGGTAGATTTGAAACTGATTGACTATCTGAACTGAAAAAGTAGCCTTAAGTAGCTCAAGGTTAACTTGGAGAGATAAGCCTAACAAAGTAAAGGAGGGATTTGTCTTTGGCCCTCTACTACTGCCCCAAATGATTTAGACAGAAGCAAGGGCAGCGTGCTTTCCCAATTTTCAGCTCACAGAAAACTGAAAAGGATTGCTAAAATGGCAGATATTAGAGGGTGGATTCCAAAATATCTTGATGAATTAATATGATAAGCCAAATAAAATAAGATGAAATTTAATAAAAATTAACATAAAAGTTCAGAAAGTTAACACAATGAATACAAATAGAGGAACCATTGCTAGAAACTAGTTCATCTGAGACAGGTTATGAAGTTTTAATGATCTATGAGTATTATATGAATCAAACAATGATTTATGTTAGTCAAGAATGATTTTGCTTAGCTTTCATTAAATAGGGAGGGAGTAGTCACACAAATGAACTCACATGGATTTTTTTTTTTTTTGAGATTCTGCTATAACCTCCAGTCCCACTACTACCTAATAGAAACAATCAATCAAACAGGCACTAATTAAGCACCTACTGTGTACCGGGAACTATGGTAGGAATTGGGGACAAAACAAAAAAACCACATTTAATATTGTTATGGCAGTGACACTATAGCAATCAGAATCTATGAGTAACAGAAGTTGGGAATTGTGAGTTGGACAGAGGCAAAGAAGGATAGAGAGGTGGGACTTAGGGATTTAATAGCAAAAGTTATATAATTTTTATATAACCTCTATAAATCTTTGAGATTTGCAGAGCATTTTAAATATGTGTATACACACATGTATAATACACATAAACACATATGTATACAACTATATGTATGCATATGTACATGTTTATGTATGTGTACATATATTTATAGTGTGTATCTATCTATTGATTTGCCTATAACTTCATTTGATTTCCACAAAAACCCTCTAAGGTAGCTGCTATTATTATTTTAATTTTATGGCCGAGGAACCTGAAGCTGAAAAAAAGTTGCATAACTTGCCAAATGACATACAGCTGATACATGCTCTCCGTGACTTCCTTCCCTCATCCTCCATTGCTACTTGTGCTTCAGAATCTAGAGCAAAATAAATCCCTTGTCTAAGTATAGATTCTTTAAGGCAACTCCCCTCTCTTGACCGTAGAATCTTTCCTTCTTCAGACTAAACATCACTAGTTCTTTCTACCGATTTCATATGATGTAGTCTCAGGACTCTTGGGTCCTGGCTATCTCCCCTTTGACACTCTCCAGCTTATCCATGTCCTTCCCGCACTGTGGTACCCAGAATTAAAACAGGAATCCAGATTTAGTCTTACCAGAGAGGAGAAAAATAAGTACTATCACTTTTTATTCTGGGATGTTCAATTGTAGATCTGAATCATTGTCTCTGTTGCTGTCTCATAAAATTCATTTCTATCTCATTTTTTCTGTCTCTGTCTCTTTCTCTCTTCCTCTATCCTTCCTCATTTTTCTTTCCCCCCCTCTCTATCCCTATCTGTCTGTCCGACTGCCTCTCCCATAAACACTGCCCAGGTGCATATATACTTGTCTTCAACCAGAGGGGAAAATGAGACTATTTGATTTTTCAAATGATAGGCAATGTGGTTAATAATTATTCTGTCATTTAAAAATGCTTTGAATTGACTGAAAGAAAATAAAAATAAAGGTAAGGCATCCCACAATAAAATTTAGAAATATTATGTTCAGAAGGTGCAGGAATTACTCGCAATTTGTTCAATAGATTTATTTACCTGTTGGCCCGGCTTTATTGGGGAGAGTGTGATTCCCTGGGTGTTGATCACAGGCAGAATTTGGTTCCCGATGACTGTGGCAATGATCTGACCCTGGGCATTCGTCAATAGCTGGGGAGTAATTGGCTGCACCTGGAGACCCTGTGCTCCTCCTGCAGCTTGGCTGGATGGCACTGGATTAGGCATCAGAGGGATGGTTCCGATAATCTGCAAGGAACAAGAAAAGATGATGAGTGAGAAGCTAGCACTGTAGGAAGTCTAGAAGAGTATTTTAACAATAGTGGGCATTTCTACATCTTTAAGGTTTGCAAAGCCCTTTACATAATTATTTTATTTCATCTCACAATGATGTTGTAAGGTAGGAACTATTATCACTCTTGATTTACAAAGTAAGAAATTGAGGCTCAGAGAGATCAAGAATGTGGTACAGTGGAAAGATTACTGCTTTTTCAATAGAGAGATAATATAAGATAAGATAACCTGACATAACAACCTAAAATAAATAGGGTATTTGTTTCTCTCACTGATTTTCTTAAATCCTTCACTCCAATGACTTGGCTAAGGTCCATGCCAGATGTTCTTTTGAGTGATGAAATCATAGGTCTTGAGGAGTTCAATAATCTATTCCCCTCCAAACCCCACAATAATATGGCTTTTGCTCTTTTCCCCATCCATAAGATTTGCAATCAGAATAAAATTTAAGGGACCTCCATGTGAAAATGTGAACATCATCAGTCACTATGATGAAAGAGAAAGTCAAGGAAGCCACAGGAATGGAAATTGCTGGGACACTAAGGATCTACAGACCAACCCAACAGGTTCCCTTGAATTTATTCATTATCAATATACAGCTATCCTTAGCAGGCTCTCTGCCGGCATCCCAAAAGCTTAGGACATACAGATAAGTTGTTTGATGGCCCCAACCCAGCAACAGTTTCTGATGGGCTGTTAAACTGTGCTTCAGAGAACGGGATTACAGATGTCAAGTTGACAACTCATTTTTTGCAAGGTTTTTAAAGATAAGAGATCCCAGCCAACACAGCAAATCAGTTCCTTTCTCCTGTCTTTCAATCTATCAGCAGACATAATTCTCTCCCAAATATTTGTGTAACCTCAGCGTTTTTCGTCAGGAGGCATTTGTTAAACACCAGTAGCTGTCCTTCCTTTCTTGATCAAAAGGCTCATGGAACTTGATTGCTCAAGGAGCTGGTGATGAGTAATACCATGTGAAAAGAAAAGGCCAATCACCCTTTCTCCTTCCTCTCAGATCCTGCCAAAGTCAGTCACTTCACTCACTTTATTCGCTGACGGCTTTGTCTTCTTGGTATAATACGTTCAGTCTGATCTCACTTTGTTTCTTGGGTTAATGTTAAATGTTACTCATTATTCCTGACAGCTTCAAGCATGAGACTGATGCCAGGGAGGGCAAAAGAATACTATTATTTCATGAACAAACCATTTTCCTTGATGGGCTTTCTAGGACCTGCTGGTGTTCTGCTATGCTCACTATGATGAACTAGATGGAAAGTGTGAACGGGATCATAGGCTGATGATGGAAGAGCGGAGTTGTCATCAGAGTTTTGAAGTAAGGAAGGGATAGAGTGTGACAGGTTTGCTAAGAAAGATTATTTACTCTCTGTCCTCTGCATCATCCCTCATCCAATCCATTCTAATCCAATCCAATGCAACACGATGCAAACTCTCAGATTCCGGCTGTCTCTGACATTCTATAATCAGGCATGTGAACCAAGATCCACACATGGCAACAAGCTAAGAGGTGTTAACAAATTGCCCCGATGCCCTGAGGATGACTTCTGCTCCCTTGGCAAGTGGAGTGGTAGGCTGTTCAACAAAGAAATGGCGTGTATAGAGTTGAGAATCTTAAAAATTGTTATTTCTGTATTAGCTGTTCAAAGATTTCTCTAATATCACTGAAAATATTAAAAATGGAGCAAAGGACACTTGTTAGAGAAATGTAACTGTTAAATTAATTGTTAATTTGTTAAAGAATTGTTCATTGTAATTGTTAAAGAAATGACAGGACAATCAGAAGAATGGTCAGCAAAACCAAGAATGGAATAATCAAAGTAGAACATATTTAGAGTTGGGGGGGACTTCAGCGGAGACTAGTCCAACATTATCCCTTAAGAAGGAGGAAACTGAAGCCCAAGGGGATCAAATGACTTGCTTGAAGTCACACATCTCGGATTGCACTTCAAATATAATTATGTCAATGAAGGCAATGATATTAATGTGATTATAAGTCCCTTAATTACCCAGTGATATTTTGGATACAATAAAAATAGACTATTTGTTTCATGTCAACTATTTCCCCACTTCCTTCTTTCATTAGATGTATGTTACCCTACAAATTCCAAGACACATTAA
Organism: Sminthopsis crassicaudata; assembly: GCF_048593235.1. NCBI lineage: Eukaryota > Metazoa > Chordata > Mammalia > Dasyuromorphia > Dasyuridae > Sminthopsis > Sminthopsis crassicaudata. The sequence goes on along the minus strand of NC_133617.1, from coordinate 750,243,032 downwards.
GGTCACAGTTTCATAGCTATTTGAGCTACAACTGAAAAAAATCTATGACTCTTATCTTTTGACTCATGAAGAATAATAGTTTTGCTATGATGGAAAAAGTCATGACTAATAGTCCATCCTTTGTAAGGGAGAAGATATGGTAGAAGGATTGGTGAATAAGTATAATTCCAATTACATCGTAATAGCATGAGACAGGTTGGATAATGGTAATTTTAAAGGGGCTTTAGCTTATAGAAGACTATTGTGGAACCCCCAGTTGTGCACCCCATTAGCCACCCTTAAGAATAATGTCACACAGTTCAAGGAAACTGACAAGCTTCCCAGGTACCAGGCAATCCAGTGACCACAGTGATCATCTGCATCAGCCCCAAATTGATCTCCAGTTTACTGATGAAAAGAAACCAAGTAAGGATGATGCTATTCTGAGCAATTGTCAATATAACCATAAAAGAGATAATGGTCATGTCCCTAGAATAAAATTATATTTATTCCTCACATATAATGTGAGGAAACATAATTGAAAAAAATGCATCGTAATCTATTTTTATATCGTGGGAGATGCCAGTCCTGTTTTATTGGGTTTCCAGTCAAGGATTTTTAAAAAGTCTATGTTAAAAAGAGATAAAAAGATTTTCTCAAAGGCGGAATCAAAAAGCATTGGGGCAAAACATTAAATTTGCATGAGATTTTATACTGAGATTAAAGTTAAGCAAGTAACCATAACAATTGCCTTCAACGTGAAATTTCTTCTGCAAGGGTCTTAGTTTTATTTACTTGGATTTAGTATTTTATCATCTGACATGATTGTGAAATGAGTTGAAAACATGAGGGTAATGACTATCTTATATATTCTTTGTACATAGTATATGGTCAATAAATGTTGAATTGAATATATAACCTCAAATAATAATGTAGGCTGAAAACCATCTTCCCAATCCATTAGGCTCCTGATCTAGAAATCATTCTTGGCTCCTCCTATCCAATATGGTGCCAAGAGTTGTTGATTTCACTTCTGCAGTGTCTCTTGCATAGGCCCTATTCTCTCCTTTGACAGTGCACCTGGTGCAGGTGCTCATTATCTCTTGTTTGGACTCTTGCCAGAACTCCATTCCATCTTCTATTTAGCCTCTAAAGTGATTTTCATAAAGTTCATGACTGACTCAGTACCCCATAAACAATTAGTAAACATTTATGTTTTTCTTGATGCTCTGGCGAGATCTACCTTCCTTGATTCTCTAGATTTATAGTATCACCCTGAGGTTTGAAGACACTAGACAGTCAACCCACTGGCATTCTGATCAGTCTCAATTTTATCCAAGAGCACACCACAAGCAAAAAGTTTTATTATTCAACCTTGAAGGGTTGGATTCCCATTAGAGGGAAAATAAACTTGGCTTTGTTAGAGAACCAACTCCTTTACTACTAGACCTATATTGTCTGAAGAATTTTTGATAAAAACAAAGGACCAAAGTCCATCTTTTTTGTCCTTCTTCCCACCCCCAACATTTGGTCTTGCTACTCTTTTATCTCTTGCGGCCGTGCTAATGAGTAATTTTCTTTTCTCTAAGAGGTTCCTTCTACTCAAGAATTTCTCTTTTCTACAGAAAATTGTTTCTGGGAATAAACAAATTTTGGGTTGTTAAGAAATCATTCTCTGAATAGATACTGTCTAGTAATGCATTTCACTCCTCCCCCTCACCCCATTTCTCTCTCACAACTGTTATAGAACTTGGAGTCTAGGAATGAGAGTTGGCTTATGGAGGTGAAAGCACATGCAACTTCCATGTGCATCAAGGCTACCATTATTGGCTCTTGAGGTGGGGCTCCCACACCCAGGATCAAGGTAAATATTTCATTTCATTCTTATCTAACTTCCAAAAAGGGAAAGAAGTGCAAAAAGGTTAATTTTGCAAAAATTCCCTATTTTATAAGTCAGCACAAAGGAATAGTTTAGATCCACAATAGTCCTCAAACCAAGCTATTATCCAGAATCGTTGATCCATAACCACCAAAGCAATCAACTTATTCTCAATTGATGCCACATAATCAAAGTCCCAACTAAAGGTTCAATACCCTATAAACTCATCAGGTTGATCAGGGAATTCAGACAAAACCCCTACATCAATAATTTAATTCCTTGGGGAATTAAATTTCCTTAATTTAAAAATGAAGTGTTTGGTTCTATTGACACACATCCCATCATTCTTCCTCCCCTTCCTAAGCTTTTCCCAATTTTCAACAATAATTTTTGTATTCAGACTCTGAAACCATTGTCTTCCTCTCTCTGAGCACTTTTTTGTCTCCAGAAATTCCAGCGAGAATTCAGAACAGAGCAATTAGACAGTTACGTCTGCCAGGGCTTGGTTATTACTGTTTCTCAAATGCTTTATCCTGGGTCCTCTTCTCTTTCTACACATTCTCACTTGTTGCACTTATCCACTCATGTGACTTCAATGATTGCTTCTATGCAGATGGCACCAGATCTATTTATAAGGCCCTAATTGCTCTCTAAGCTCTAGTTGAGCATTTTCAAAATCCTGCCGGACACAATGCGCCCAAAGTGGGCTCATCATTTCTCCACCCTCCATTTGCCCACATCCAAACTTCTCTGGTTCTGTTCATTTTAAATGTTTTTGGAAATCTCAGAATCATCATTGCCACTTCTCTCTCCCTTCCTTATTTACCCTACCCAACTGGTTGATTTGTTGTTGATTTGACTACTACAGTGTCCCCCCCTTTCTCTCTTCTAAGACTAAAATATTTTGAATTCTGACTTTGAGTGCCCTATATAGTCCACTTCCAAATGACCTTTCCAATCTATTTCTCTTCCCTTAATTCATTGGACTGACAACTCTTCCAATCTTCTTCTGCCTTCTCCTGTGCAATCCAGCGGCATGTAGAATGTGCAATTTCCCAGTCTCCACTGGGTGCCCTGCCTTTCAGATGCAGATCAAGGGTTGTCTTGACCATAAATTTCTCTGATCTTCCCAGCTGAAAGTTGTTACCTTCAAATTCCTTACAACTTACAGCATTCTGGATCTCTTTTTGGTCCTGATTATAGTTTACCCAAGTCTGAAGCTCCTCTTCCTCCCCATTCTCCTATTAAGTTGTAACTTTCTTGTAGGCAGGAAGCTTATTGTCTTATATCATTGTATACCTAGCATTCAATACAGGGCTTCCCATTATTCTCTCCTAAATCTTGCACAGGAGACTCACTTGCGGGCCAGCGTCCTTCTTGTGCTTTTGATTTGGTACGAATATGGGCTGACACTGGCCATTCTACATTTAGTACATGGTCAGCTTGCCTATTTTCTCTAATAATACAGTTTAATGATGGTTCATAAGCAATATCTTCAGACTTCTCCCTCTCCCTCATGCATCCATGCACCTCTCCATGGTCTTTTGGATGACCCGTAGCTTTAGTTCTGTGCAGACTGTGAAATTTTATGACTTGCAGTTACAGGATATTACCCACAGAATATTGCACCCATGCACCCTAAATACTCAAGAGCTTCTAGGAGGCACCCAGTACTTTGGCGTAATTAAGGCATCCTATTAATCTTCCCCTTACAGATCCAATTAACTCACAAAGAAACAGAAAGCCTAAAAAAAAAAAACCAAAACAGGTTGGCAGCAAATGATATAAAACCAAGAAAAAAAACCTCTATTCTTAGAACATGGTAAAAATTGTTCAGTTGTATTCACTGCTTTGCTGCAGTTGGGCCAATCAGGAAAATGGGCAGCAGCTCTTTAAGAAAGCACAAAGCTTTGTCTTCTGTTGCATTTAAATTATACATTTAAGCTGTAACACATTCCATTTAAAACCTATGAGTGTTCAGACTTTAAATACCAATTTGAAATGGTACAAATAAGAGACAGACCTACTACAAGTAAAAATGGGCAGTGAATTGTTTCCCCAAATGCTATGCGAGACACAGACTTATAATAACATACATAGCCAGGGGGTAGAGTGGATAGAGTGCCTGGTCTGGAATTAGGAAGACCTAAATTAAATTCTTGCTTCTATGGGACCCCAGGAAAATCACTTCACTTCTATTTGCCTTAGTTTTTTCATCTGTAAAATGGGGTTAAGAATAGCCATCAAAGAATTGAGAAGAGACTCAAATGAGGTAACGTTATAAAGCACTTTGCAAGCTTTAGGGTGATATATAAATGCTAGTGTTATCTATGCTTTAATTCTTTTGTTAGAATCTTATAGATTCAGAGAGCTATAGCTAAAAAAGATCACAGAAATGTTCTCTTACAATCCCCTTAATTTATAAATGAGGGGAAAGAAGCTTGGGAGGTATCTGCTAGGGTCATAGATTTTCCTATTTTAACTAATTTTTCTTGCTAAGTTCTTTTTATCTGGTGCAGAAGAACTGTATTTTTAATATTCTCTGAATTGGACACTGTGGGCAAAGCTTCAGTTGTTTCCCCCTAGTTATGGTTCCGTCTTCCTTGAATTGAATAAGCATTATTCCCCAATGATTAAAGAATATGAAAAGGAAATTTATTGTGACAGCTTTATGGAAGATGGACTGGAACATGAAGTCCAGGTAGTAAAGCCAGTTTTAGAGTCAGAGTCAGAGTTGAAGTTGGATAAAAAGTTTTCCCCAATGAAAATTGACATAGATTTTTAATATTTTAAAATATTTTATCTTTTCAATAATTTTAAAATAAGATAATTTCTATATTACTCTCTGGTCAAGGTGGCGTTTTGCGTGTTTTTTTCCATTATCTTTGGGATCTAGGAAGATGTGACCAGCTAGTAGGAAACAAAGCCAAATTTGAATATACAGAATGATTGAGTACAAATAATTCTTCAACTTGTTGGTCCCTCATTTTCACTTCTTTGTGCCCTGTTTCTTTTGACTCTGAAAAGGAGAGAACATTTTTTACCTTGTCCATAGTTGCCACCACTGTGGAAAAACTAACACCTACTTGGGTTTTTTTTTTTAACCTTTACAAGAGCCACAACTGGAGTAAAGCCATCATCTTTACAGAAAGACTCCTGAAACTTTGTAAGCCTTCACTTGGCTCGGTCGAAGGCTTTCCGTTTTAATGACAGCTAAAAATACGTGGAACTTGGGGAGTATGTCTGCAGCTGCCTGTTGATGCCAGATTAAGGGAGTAAATCAGATTAAAGTTATTTATTGCTTGGGAGAGCACCTTCGGCACGACACTGCCACCATCCCTGGAAGCTTTAGGGGGCTTGTCTCAATGAAGCCTCTGGACCCCTTATGAATTGTGCATTTCATAATCCTCCCCAAGAGAAAGCAAAACCAAGCCGCAGAGTCCTCCAAGTCTCCAAAGTCTTAATACTGATGGTGACTTTGTCATGAAAATGGACAGCAGCCCTCCAAGAAAGCTTTACAGCCAGTGAGCACCCAAGCCTTAAATCCAAATTCAAATGAGGGCAAAAGCAAAAAAAAAATTAAATAGCATGCAACCCCTATCCCCTCATCCTGCCAAGACCTAACAACAAAATCCCAGTCAGGCAGTAGAAAAGAAAAGAGGAAAGAATTAACAAATCTCCTGTTTATTGCCATCAGTTTTCCAAGTCCAAGATGATCAGAGTGCATTTTATGAAGAGGATATCCATTGTCTTGGCAAAATTAAATGTACCTTGATTCTTGCAAACAATATTTATCAAGCTACTCCATCAGAAGAAAAGTTGTTTCACTCTCTCTACCATATATTACTTTTTCAATTTCCTGCCAGGACTACTTTTTTTTAATGTTCTTTAGGGTGAGACCACAGGATTTCTCATTTCTCACAACAAAGACCATAACTCATTAGAATTATGCTGATGACTTTTCCCCACAAAAATGCATACCACTATTTTCCCTAGATGAGCAACCTGCACTCTTATCCATGACCATCACATAGGTTTTTAATTTTTGAAAGATCATAGTTAAGAAAGTGGGATGCAGTCTTCCATTTCACCTGCGCCCTTTGCTTTCATATGACATTTTCCCCTCCTTCAAAATTCAGCTGGTGGGATATTGAGGGATGATCAATTGGGGGGAGAATTCACATATAGTCCAGGGGCATGAAAATACAAAGATACTAAAACAAGGGTTTCTGGACTCTCCAGTCTGGACATCAAGATTTAACTCCCCCCTCCCTCCAAAAAGCATCAACTTTGGCATTTTTCACCTTAAGAGCATTTTTTAAAGGGCAGCCTCACTGGGGATGAATTTCTACTTCAGGGCCAGATGAAATCAGTCATTTCTTGCATGAAAGAGATGGTTAAGCCGGTTTGGCTGAGACTTAGGCTGGAGAACTGAGGAGCTATTTAGTCACTTGAACATTTAACTTAATCCACATCTGACCATTTGCTAAGATTAAAAAAATGCTCTTTAACTTTCTAGAAAGGGTGTGTGGTGTGCAAATCCTGATTCAGAAAATGCAGAGGTAGCTGAGAACTTGACTGTTTTAAACAAAGCTAAGGCTCTGGGATTTTTTACACGTAAGACGTGGCTTAGGACTGCAGGAAGGATACATTTTCAACATTTGTTTGGTTTCACTCAGGCTACGAATTAGTAGAAAAAAGATTTTAAATTTTTCATTTTCTTATCACAAATGATACTACTGTGAGATAATCTGTGGAAAATGTTTTGCAAAGTATATATTGCTGTATAGATGTCAACTATTATTATTATTATTGCTTGGGGATGGACCTGTGCTTTCAGAAATGTGGTAAGCTTCTGGTGTGGGGACTCTTTCCAAGAAGTGAGCTACAACTTCAATTTAAGAATTGCTTGGACACCGAGAATTTTAGTATCCACAGCCACACAGCCAGTTGGTAGAACCGAATCCAAGCTTTCCTCACTAAAAGCCAGCCTTCTCTCTACTGGAAATAAAGTTTTCTCCCTCTTTCTCTTCCTCCTCTTCCCCTTTCTCCTTCTCCTCTTCCCCTTTCTCCTTCTCCTCCTCATTATTTTCCTCCAGTTATAGAAGGGCAGAAGTGGACCCATGATGAAAACAAATGGGTATTTGTTTTAAATTTCAAAAGATCATAAAAACACAGGGCTCACTTTGAAAGCTGGATGCCTCTTCTGTACTTTATTTTGATCTATGCCCAAATAAATATACATCTTTTAATCTATACCTTTGCATAGTCTGGCCTTTTCCTAGTGTACTTGCTCTCCTTTCCCCTCACTTGAGGTTTATATCATTCAATTCAACATGGTTCACCTCCACAGAAGGGCTTTCCTCACCTTCTGCTTGTAACCACTTCCCTCAATTTCTTTGTATTTACCTTGTACATATGTAGGCTCCTCAAGGGGCAGGGACTATTTTTATTTTATTTTATTTTTGTTTTTGTAACTCTACTTAGCACAGTGCTTAGCACTTAATGAATTCTTGTTGAATTGAATAGACATAATTCCCATGTGATCTTTGAAAATACAGACTAGGGGGCAGCTAGGTGGTGCAGTGGAGAGAGCATCAGCCCTGAATTCAGGAGGACCCCGAGTTCAAATCTGGTCTCAGACCCTTAATACTTCTTAGCTGTGTGACCCTGGGCAAGTCACTGAACCCCAGCCTCAGGAAAAAAAGAAAATACAGACTAGTAGATTAATAATAATTACTACTGTTGATCTTTTCCTTCAAAGGAGCAAGCTAAGTGATACAATGGATAGAATACTGCGGCTGGTGTCAGGAAGAACTGAGTTCAAATCCAGTCTCAGACTCTTACTAGCTGACTTACTAGATAAGTCACCTCATTTTCACTGGCCTCAGTTTCCCCATCTGTAAAATGAAGATAACGATAGCACCTTCTTTACTACTCTCTAGTTCTCTTCTATCCATCTAATTATTTTACATGCTGCGCCTGTCTCTGGACCATGAGCTCAATGATGGTTAGAATTGCTTTTATCTTTCTTAGTATCTCCGACACAACCCATTTTTTGCCATATAGTAGGTACTTAAAATGTATTTGTCATTGGAAGGTCTTTTTTTTTTTTTTCTGTCCTGTCATTAAACCTACATAGGGAAAAAGCTTACTGGCCACTGAAGAACCTGGAGAGATTGTTTTGAGAAGGACGGCCTTGCATAGTATCGGCTTCAGAAATACTTGCTCATTAATTGGTTGTCTCTGCCCAGTAGAGAACAATGGCTTTGCGATTTCTGCTTGGAAGCAGCAATGCGCTCGAGCTTTGAAGTCTTCTTCATCTGCTGGGTAAAGTCAGGGAACTAAGTAAATTCAAGTATAGCAAGGCACAGGGATGGAGGCAAGGCATAGGGATGGAAGCAAGGCCGGTCCAGGTCTTAGTGAAGAGCTTTGATGCTTTCCTGTGAAGGTGCCATTGCCAGCCAGCTTTCCATCAATCCATTGGCAAGCATTGATTAAACACTTACTATGTGCTGACCATGGTGCTAGATTCTATGGATGGAAAACAAAACAAAACAAAACAAAACAAAAAAAACAGTTCCTCCCCTCAAGGAGCTTACTTTTTGTTAGGGAAAACACTCTCAGGCATATATTTGTGTGTGTGTGTGTGTGTGTGTGTGTGTGTGTGTGTGTATATATATATATATATATAATCATATATTAAAAGAATAAAGAAGGTCATTCTCAGAAGGAGGCACAAGCATCTGGGGAATCAGGAAAGACTTGATGTACTGGATGTTTTTGAGCTGAGTATCATCAACATTCGGCCGCCATGTATGTTTGCAGTTCCCAAAGGATTTGGATCAGTTGACCACTCTGGCAATTCTACTACTGCCTAGATTTGTTCAGAGAATAACCGGGAGGGAGAGAATCTATTTTTCCATCTCTTTTTGCTTTCTGGAAGGAACTTGAATCCTGGCAATGTTACAACTGTCTGTGTGACCTTGGCAGTCACTTCAACCTCCTCTCAGACCTCAGTTTCTTTATGTATAAATTGTTAGAGGTTGTGTTGAATGATCTCTGAGGTTTTTTTTAGCTCTAGACCTGGAATCAGTCCTATGACTAGATAATTTCTAAGCTCTCTTCAATTCTAAATCGAAAATCCAGAATCTCATCAGTGTGGCCATTCAGACTGACACTGAAGCTTGTGATACATTTTCATCTTTTCATTCCACATGACTTTAGGAATTTACCCACTATGCTGGGGGTCTTCCTCTAGTATTCATGATATTGAGTGGAGTCCAAGTGATTTCCTTAGCTTTCATCACTTGGCTGATCCACTTCCCTTTCTGGTCACCCATTCTTCTGATATAATCCTTTGCATAGTTTCTCTTGTATAATTTATAATTAGTAACATGTCACAACCTGCACCCTTGCCCTTTGGGAGACTTGTATTCCTGGGAGCTCATAGTATTCCATACCTCATTTTATGCAATAGAATTTTATTTTTAATCTCAATATTCATCCAGTGATGATATCTGTTATTCACTTTTCCTAAAATATTGATTGAAGAGGGGTTTTCCTAGAAGGCTAATTTAATGCCTTTCAGGATGCAGAGATGATACTCTAGCAGTTAGAGGATAGGTAGGAAGGCTTACAGAGCAAGTATATCAGAAAAAAGTACATGTTTACAGACAGTTCTTTTGTACTAAGAAAAAATATATATAATAAATCAGTATCAGGAAAGAGAGCAGGGCAGGAAGAGGCATGTCAGGCAGTTGTAGATTTCCTTTCAACGTGAGCTCCTTGAGAACAGGGATTATTTCACTTTTTAAAAATCTCAGTGCTTAGCACAAGGCCTGGCACATAGCAGTCACTTAATAAATCCTTGTCAAATGATTATTTCCTTGCCTGAAAATGAGATGATGGATGTAATATTCTACGTTTTCCTTGGAAAACATAGTGGAATGAACTTTGGGTTCAGGGGCTACTTCTTTCTCTGACACTTAGTCACATGAGTCTGGGCAAATTATGAAATTGTTCTCTTCTTCAGTCTCTTAATCTATAAATAGAGATAATCACATGTAAACCTCTTCACATTGTGCCTTAATCTGAAAGGGCCTTAGAAACAAGAGCTTATTCACTTTCAGGCAATCAATCCTCTGACCTTTACTCATACAGTGAGGCAGTTATTTTTACAAAACCAAAATGGTCAGTGGAGAGAATAAGCAGCAATTATGACCTAAACCCTGGAGATTATGTCTAAGAGAAAAGGTTCAATCAGGGCATGCAAAGCTCTATTTCTTTCCTTTATATTTTAGCTTGCCTCTGGGGTCTCTCGTTTCCTAAAATATTTCCTATTTCTTTCTTTCTATGGCCTGCTTTCTTATTTCTGGTTTCTTCTTTGGATACCTCAAGAATTGCCTCAGTCAAAGGGAATGTGCTGTAGGGAGTGCTCAAAACATTGTTTAATTGGATGGTGAACTTTTGTTGCTTTTGTGTATTAACTTTTCCTCTAATCATTCAGCTTATGGACAGGAGGGTCTTGGTGAAGATTAGAGGCATGAACTCAGTCACCCACATGATGTTCCCAATGGAACCAGTCTCCATTTTCCAGGTGAATAAATTGAAGCATACGCAGTTTTTTGGAGGCATTTCCTGATCACTCAGAAAATTGATCATGAAGATAAGAAAAGAATCTGTTAATTTGGGATCTCCCATCCTTTCGACACATTTGTTTAATTAAGACAACTCCTAGAAGGGTCAAAGGCTGAGAGTTTAAAGAGACTTCAAAGACCATCCAGTCCAACTCTCTTTACAGATAAGCTAACAGAAGCCAAGGGAAGTTGTGACTTGGCCACGATCACACAGGTTACATAGTATTAACTCAGGTTTTGAACAGAGATGGTATTTAACTCAAGTTTGCTGATTCCAGACTCTGTATTCTTCCACTATACCAAGGAGAGGACTAGATGGACGCAGTGCCTAACTCTTTGGGAGTTGTCAGCTTTATGGACAAGCCCCAGAATGGGTTAGCTAGCATAGTAAACAGAGAGCCACACTGAAAGTCAGGAAAGATCTGGCTCAAATACTAGCTGGTGACTTGGGTAGGCTTTCCAGAGCCTCAGTTTCTTCATTTTTAAAATGAAGATGCTGGATTCAATCCTGAAGCTGTCCTCTCCGGCTCAAATCTACTATTACCAGAAAGGATGCTCACTTCTTCTTGAAAAGCTGGATGCTAAAAGTGCTATCTCTAAGGAAAGATACTCATTGA